>NC_088233.1:7197726-7211743 GCF_036934945.1 Oncorhynchus masou masou
CCGCCTCCACTCTACCTCCTCCTACTCACAGCTCCACGAAAGCCCCTCTAACCCCTCCTACTCACAGCTCCATGAAAGCCCTCTACCCTCCTACCACAGCTCTATGAAAGCCCTCCTCTACTCCCCTCCTACCACAGCTCTATGGAAAGCCCCCCCACCCCCCTCCTACTCACAGCTCCATGAAAGCCCCTCTACCCCTTCCTACTCACAGCTCCATGAAAGCCCCTCGACCCCCTCCTACTCACAGCTCCATGAAAGCCCCTCTACCCCCTCCTACTCACAGCTCTATGAAAGCCCCTCGACCCCCTCCTACTCACAGCTCTATGAAAGCCCCTCTACCCCCTCCTACTCACATCTCAACCTTCCAATTACAAAAATAAAATAAAAACACATTCAATCCACAAGGTAGGCTTACCTACTTCACAAGAGGTATCTACATGAAACTAACATCAGAGACCTCTTTCACCTTTTCATTATTTTCTAAGAACGTGAATAATAAGAGCCCTCCGGTCAAGATGGGCACTATATAGAACAAGGGTTCAATTCTCGACACACGGTGCTGCCCTCCTGAGGAAATTCAACTTCAGGCATTAGAAATGACTACAGGAATTGACTGTTGACTTTCTCTAAGCCCCAGTGGGCAATCTGGAAAACGCTCACTACGACGTGTAACCTTGGATTCACAAAAGGCAGAGAATAGGTTAGAAAAGTCTAAGGTCTGACTCAGTCTGACTCTAGAACATGTCACGGTAATGACTAGCGTGTTACCTCCAGCGCCAGACCTCTGCCAGCCGTGACAATGAGAGACTAGTGGGGACACCACACACACACACACACGTCACCACTCTGACAAGAATGGCCACACACACACATCTCCGAGGCACACGATGGGAAAGGGCACTCAGACCTTACTCACTAGTTACGCTCCACTGTCAGATCAACAGGCTGACAGCACAGAGATGATTGTGAGCGTCCCTGTTCATGGTAGAACGTGTTATGCAGGTGGTGTGGTCAGAGATTCATGGAATGTAACAGTTATTTGACAGGACACAATAATCATCACCTCAGTCATTTAGTCATGTTGCCAGGGAAACTGACAGGCACAGAGACAAAGCAGTAACAACGCCACTTCCAAAACATAATGAAGACCTCAGTACATCCTCCTTCCATAGAAACTGACCAAGAGAAAATGGTAACAGCACCTCTCATCAAAAACATAATGAAGAGCCATAGCCTACCGTATTCCAACAGGGAGCAGTAGGATACAGTAACATCTCTATTCAACATAGCAGGCAAGCAAGGTTCATGTAGCTAAAGCAACAGGGCTGCAGGGTAGCCCAGTGGTTAGAGCGATGGACTAGTAACCTAAATGTTTCAAGTTCGAATCCCTGAGCTGACAAGGTCATCGTTCTCTGTCGTCCTGCCCCTGAACAGGCAGTTAACCCACTGTTCCTAGGCCGTCATTGAAAATAAGAATTTGTTCTTAACTGACTTGCCTAGTTAAATAAAGGTAAAAATAAAGGTTAAAAATAAAAAATAAAAAACAAGCATCCCCAAAACCATAATAAAATAACTTACATACCTCATTTCAAACAGATCATTTTTCGACCCAGCTAAAAAAATTGCACCACACTGTTTTCCACAGCAGACAGAGTAAAAGGAAAATCCAACCCTAAGTTGTAAATATAAGCAACCTCTTCCCCTCCTCCATTCCATAGACACTACCGAGACGGTCATAGAAACAACTACATAGACGGTCATAGACACTACCGAGACGGTCATAGAAACAACTACATAGACGGTCATAGACACTACCAAGACGGTCATAGAAACAACTACATAGACGGTCATAGACACCACCGAGGACGATCATAGACACTACCGAGACGATCATAGACACTAATGTAGACGTATAGAAACAACTACATAGACGGTCATAGACACTACCGAGACGGTCATAGACACTACCGAGACGGTCATAGACACTACCGAGACGGGTCATAGACACTACCGAGACGGTCATAGACACTACCGAGACGGTCATAGACACAACTACATAGACGGTCATAGACACTACCGAGACGGTCATAGACACTACCCAGACGATCATAGACACTACCGAGACGGTCATAGACACTTCTCTAGGCGGTCATAGACACTACCGAGACGGTCATAGACACTACCGAGACGGTCATAGACACTTCTCTAGACGGTCATAGACACTATCGAGATGGGTTTTTCCTATACTACTATCTTTCCCACGGTCACTATCTAAGTCGTAAAAATAGTCTTAACATATTGAGAGTTGACTAATTCCTTTAATAGGTTATCACAAGATCTAAGGCATTTTTTCATGGATCACAGAAACAATCAACCTCAAACAATTGAAACGTTGTCAAGAGACAATATCTGGTTCATTCATCACCAAGTAATTCAATATTATAATCATCAACAATCGGGTTTCACCACAGACACGTAAAACATGCCACAGCATGTGTCGCTTACCGGATATGAGAATCTGTAAGGTGCAGTAGTATTAGTAACGATCCCTGTGCCTTTACGAAAGCTTCACACCTCAACTCACTGATGTGTGTGTGAGAGAGAGTCCTTCGTTGTAGCGAGGTAAAAGTGGGGATGCTGGCTGCTTGCCGCCTAAGTTGTGCTACCTAGTGCCCAGCCTCATCAGCAGGAGGAGCTATAGAGCATGCTCAGTAGGGGCTCGCAGAATGAGGACCAACAGCTAACTCTAGACATGCTGTGGCCCAGTTCTGTAAACCGATAAGGACACGGAAATGTGTGGAAATGTGTGTGTGTGTGTGTGTGTGTGTTTGTGTGTGTGTGTGTCCTGACAACAATCCAATCTCAGCTCATCAGCAGTGGCCATAAACCAATGTCCTTCCCCAGGCAATGGCTATTATTGGATCTCTCTGTCGTCAGACAATCTAAACAGGGAGAGGGCCATATCCACAGAGCCACTATCACTTTATCAGAGCCACCATCACTATCATTACAACCAGGGAAAATGGCTTTCCATACCAGAGCCACAGATTGAGATAGATTGGGAAGACTTACTTGCATGTATTGAAAAAGAGTATACAGGGAGAGGGCGAGGAGGCACAGCCAGAGTCACTATCACTGCCAGAACCCAGGGAAGAGGCTATATCAGAGTCACACAGCCAGAGTCACTATCACTACCAGAACCCAGGGAAGAGGGCAATATCAGAGTCACACAGCCAGAGTCACTATCACTACCAGAACCCAGGGAAGAGGGGCTATATCAGAGTCACACAGCCAGAGTCACTATCACTACCAGAACCTGTGGGGAAGAGGGCAATATCAGAGCTCACAGCCAGAGTCACTATCACTACCAGAACCCAGGGAAGAGGGCACATCAGAGTCACACAGCCAGAGTCACTATCACTACCAGAACCCAGGGAAGAGGGCTATATCAGAGTCACACAGCCAGAGTCACTATCACTACCAGAACCCAGGGAAGAGGGCAAATATCAGAGTCACACAGTCAGAGTCACTATCACTACCAGAACCCAGGAAGATGGCAATATCAGAGTCACACAGCCAGAGTCACTATCACTACCAGAACCCAGGGAAGAGGGCAATATCAGAGTCACACAGCCAGAGTCACTATCACTACCAGAACACAGGGAAGAGGGCTATATCAGAGTCACACAGCCAGAGTCACTATCACTACCAGAACCCAGGGAAGAGGGCAATATCAGAGTCACACAGCCAGAGTCACTATCACTACCAGAACCCAGGGAAGAGGGCTATATCAGAGTCACACAGCCAGAGTCACTATCACTACCAGAACCTAGGGAAGAGGGCAATATCACAGTCACACAGCCAGAGTCACTATCACTACCAGAACCCAGGGAAGAGGGCTATATCAGAGTCACACAGCCAGAGTACTATCACTACCAGAACCCAGGGAAGAGGGCAATATCAGAGTCACACAGCCAGAGTCACTATCACTACCAGAACCCAGGGAAGAGGGCTATATGAGAGTCACACAGCCAGTCACTATCACTACCAGAACCCAGGGAAGAGGGCAATATCAGAGTCACACAGCCAGAGTCACTATCACTGCCAGAACCCAGGGAAGAGGGCTATATGAGAGTCACGAAGCCAGAGTCACTATCACTACCAGAACCCAGGGAAGAGGGCTATATGAGAGTCACACAGCCAGAGTCACTATCACTACCAGAACCCAGGGAAGAGGGCTATATCAGAGTCACACAGCCAGAGTCACTATCACTACCAGAACCCAGGGAAGAGGGCAATATCAGAGTCACACAGTCAGAGTCACTATCACTACCAGAACCCAGGGAAGAGGGCAATATCAGAGTCACACAGCCAGAGTCACTATCACTACCAGAACCCAGGGAAGAGGGCAATATCAGAGTCACACAGCCAGAGTCACTATCACTACCAGAACCCAGGGAAGAGGGCAATATCAGAGTCACACAGCCAGAGTCACTATCAATACCAGAACCCAGGGAAGAGGGCAATATCAGAGTCACACAGCCAGAGTCACTATCACTGCCAGAACCCAGGAAGAGGGCAATATCAGAGTCACACAGCCAGTCACTATCACTACCAGAACCCAGGGAAGAGGGCTATATGAGAGTCACACAGCCAGAGTCACTATCACTACCAGAACCCAGGGAAGAGGGCAATATCAGAGTCACACAGCCAGAGTCACTATCACTACAGAACCCAGGGAAGAGGGCAATATCAGAGTCACACAGCCAGAGTCACTATCACTGCCAGAACCCAGGGAAGAGGGCTATATGAGAGTCACACAGCCAGAGTCACTATCACTACCAGAACCCAGGGAAGAGGGCTATATGAGAGTCACACAGCCAGAGTCACTATCACTACCAGAACCCAGGGAAGAGGGCTATATCAGAGTCACACAGCCAGAGTCACTATCACTACCAGAACCCAGGGAAGAGGGCAATATCAGAGTCACACAGTCAGAGTCACTATCACTACCAGAACCCAGGGAAGAGGGCAATATCAGAGTCGCACAGCCAGAGTCACTATCACTACCAGAACCCAGGGAAGAGGGCAATATCAGAGTCACACAGCCAGAGTCACTATCACTGCCAGAACCCAGGAAGAGGGCAATATCAGAGTCACACAGCCAGAGTCACTATCTGCCAGAACCCAGGGGAAGAGGGCAATATCAGAGTCACACAGCCAGAGTCACTATCACTACCAGAACCCAGGGAAGAGAGGGCAATATGAGAGTCACACAACCAGAGTCACTATCCCTGCCAGAACCCAGGGAAGAGGGCAATATCAAAGTCACACAGCCAGAGTCACTATCCCTGCCAGAACCCAGGGAAGAGGGCTATATCAGAGTCACACAGCCAGAGTACTATCACTACCAGAACCCAGGGAAGAGGGCAATATCAGAGTCACACAGCCAGAGTCACTATCACTACCAGAACCCAGGGAAGAGGGCTATATCAGAGTCACACAGCCAGAGTCACTATCACTACCAGAACCCAGGGAAGAGGGCAATATCAGAGTCACACAGCCAGAGTCACTATCACTACCAGAACCCAGGGAAGAGGGCAATATCAGAGTCACACAGCCAGAGTCACTATCACTACCAGAACCCAGGGAAGAGGGCAATATCAGAGTCACACAGCCAGAGTCACTATCACTACCAGAACCCAGGGAAGAGGGCTATATGAGAGTCACACAGCCAGAGTCACTATCACTACCAGAACCCAGGGAAGAGGGCTATATCAGAGTCACACAGCCAGAGTCACTATCACTACCAGAACCCAGGGAAGAGGGCAATATCAGAGTCACACAGCCAGAGTCACTATCACTACCAGAACCCAGGGAAGAGGGCAATATCAGAGTCACACAGCCAGAGTCACTATCACTACCAGAACACAGGGAAGAGGGCTATATCAGAGTCACACAGCCAGAGTCACTATCACTACCAGAACCCAGGGAAGAGGGCAATATCAGAGTCACACAGCCAGAGTCACTATCACTACCAGAACCCAGGGAAGAGGGCAATATCAGAGTCACACAGCCAGAGTCACTATCACTACCAGAACCCAGGGAAGAGGGCTATATCAGAGTCACACAGCCAGAGTCACTATCACTACCAGAACCCAGGGAAGAGGGCAATATCAGAGTCACACAGTCAGAGTCACTATCACTACCAGAACCCAGGGAAGAGGGCAATATCAGAGTCACACAGCCAGAGTCACTATCACTACCAGAACCCAGGGAAGAGGGCAATATCAGAGTCACACAGCCAGAGTCACTATCACTGCCAGAACCCAGGGAAGAGGGCAATATCAGAGTCACACAGCCAGAGTCACTATCACTGCCAGAACCCAGGGAAGAGGGCAATATCAGAGTCACACAGCCAGAGTCACTATCACTACCAGAACCCAGGGAAGAGGGCAATATCAGAGTCACACAACCAGAGTCACTATCCCTGCCAGAACCCAGGGAAGAGGGCAATATCAAAGTCACACAGCCAGAGTCACTATCCCTGCCAGAACCCAGGGAAGAGGGCTATATCAGAGTCACACAGCCAGAGTACTATCACTACCAGAACCCAGGGAAGAGGGCAATATCAGAGTCACACAGCCAGAGTCACTATCCCTGCCAGAACCCAGGGAAGAGGGCAATATCACAGTCACACAGCCAGAGTCACGATCACTACCAGAACCCAGGGAAGAGGGCAATATCAGAGTCACACAGCCAGAGTCACTATCACTACCAGAACCCAGGGAAGAGGGCAATATCAGAGTCACACAGCCAGAGTCACTATCACTACCAGAACCCAGGGAAGAGGGCAATATCAGAGTCACACAGCCAGAGTCACTATCACTACCAGAACCCAGGGAAGAGGGCTATATGAGAGTCACACAGCCAGAGTCACTATCACTACCAGAACCCAGGGAAGAGGGCTATATCAGAGTCACACAGCCAGAGTCACTATCACTACCAGAACCCAGGGAAGAGGGCAATATCAGAGTCACACAGCCAGAGTCACTATCACTACCAGAACCCAGGAAGAGGGCAATATCAGAGTCACACAGCCAGAGTCACTATCACTACCAGAACCCAGGGAAGAGGGCTATATCAGAGTCACACAGCCAGAGTCACTATCACTACCAGAACCCAGGGAAGAGGGCAATATCAGAGTCACACAGCCAGAGTCACTATCACTACCAGAACCCAGGGAAGAGGGCAATATCAGAGTCACACAGCCAGAGTCACTATCACTACCAGAACCCAGGGAAGAGGGCTATATCAGAGTCACACAGCCAGAGTCACTATCACTACCAGAACCCAGGGAAGAGGGCTATATCAGAGTCACACAGCCAGAGTCACTATCACTACCAGAACCAGGGAAGAGGGCAATATCAGAGTCACACAGCCAGAGTCACTATCACTACCAGAACCCAGGGAAGAGGGCAATATCAGAGTCACACAGCCAGAGTCACTATCACTACCAGAACCCAGGAAGAGGGCTATATCAGAGTCACACAGCCAGAGTCACTATCACTACCAGAACCCAGGGAAGAGGGCAATATCAGAGTCACACAGCCAGAGTCACTATCACTACCAGAACCCAGGGAAGAGGGCAATATCAGAGTCACACAGCCAGAGTCACTATCACTACCAGAACCCAGGGAAGAGGGCAATATCAGAGTCCACACAGCCAGAGTCACTATCACTACCAGAACCCAGGGAAGGGCTATATCAGAGTCACACAGCCAGAGTCACTATCACTACCAGAACCCAGGGAAGAGGGCAATATCAGAGTCACACAGCCAGAGTCACTATCCCTGCCAGAACCCAGGGAAGAGGGCAATATCACAGTCACACAGCCAGAGTCACTATCACTGCCAGAACCCAGGGAAGAGGGCAATATCACAGTCACACAGCCAGAGTTAACGTTAGATGAGCCAGTAGCTTGTACCACGTTATAACCCACTGAGCCAGTAGCTTGTACCACGTTATAACCCACTGAGCCAGTAGCTTGTACCACGTTACAACCCACTGAGCCAGTAGCTTGTACCACGTTATAACCCACTGAGCCAGTAGCTTGTTCCACGGTATAACCCACTGAGCCAGTAGCTTGTACCACGGTATAACCCACTGAGCCAGTAGCTTGTTCCACTGCTATAACCCACTGAGCCAGCAGCTTGTACCACAGTATAACCCACTGAGCCAGTAGCTTGTTCCACTGCTATAACCCACTGAGCCAGCAGCTTGTACCACGGTATAACCCACTGAGCCAGTAGCTTGTACCACGGTATAACCCACTGAGCCAGCAGCTTGTACCACAGTATAACCCACTGAGCCAGCAGCTTGTACCACAGTATAACCCACTGAGCCACATTGTCAGCGAGCATAATATCTATCAGAAGCCAGAGAACAGGGCTTTAGAGGAAAGCCTAGTCAGTTGTACAACTGAATCCATTCAACTGAAATGTGTCTTCCACGTTTAACCCAACCCCTCTGAATCAGCATCCACGTCTTCAGCACCAGGGGAAGAGTGGGTTAACTGCCTTGTTCAGGGGGCAGAACAACAGATTTTTACCTTGTCAGCTCAGGGATGCGATCCGGCAACCGTTCAGTTTCTAGTCCAACGTTCTAACCACTAGACTACCTGCCACCCCTCCACTCTAACCACTAAGCTACCTGCCCCTCCACTCTAACCACTAGGCTACCTGCCGCCCCTCCACTCTAACCACTAGACTACCTGCCACCCCTCCACTCTAACCACTAAGCTACCTGCCGCCCCTCCACTCTAACCACTAGGCTACCTGCCGCCCCTCCACTCTAACCACTAGGCTACCTGCCGCCCCTCCACTCTAACCACCAGGCTACCTGCCGCCCCTCCACTCTAACCACTAGGCTACCTGCCGCTCCCTCCACCCTAACCACTAGTCTACCTGCCGCCCCCCCACTCTAACCACTAGGCTACCTGCCGCCCCTCCACTCTAACCACTAGGCTACCTGCCGCCCCTCCACTCTAACCACTAGACTACCTGCCGTCCCTCCACTCTAACCACTAGGCTACCTGCCGCCCCTCCACTCTAACCACTAGTCTACCTGCCGCCCCACCACTCTAACCACTAGGCTACCTGCCGCCCCTCCACTCTAACCACTAGGCTACCTGCCGCCCCTCCACTCTAACCACTAGTCTACCTGCCGCCCCTCCACTCTAACCACTAGGCTACCAGCCGCCCCTCCACTCTAACCACTAGTCTACCTGCCACCCCTCCACTCTAACCAATAGGCTACCTGCCGCCCCTCCACTCTAACCACTAGGCTACCTGCCGCCCCTCCACTCTAACCACTAGGCTACCTGCCGCCCCTCCACTCTAACCACTAGGCTACCTGCCGCCCCTCCACTCTAACCACTAGGCTACCTGCCGCCCCATTTACCTCTCAGACCAGAGACAGATGTATAGAGATAAATGATGGAAGACTTACTAGGCAGCTATACTTCCTTGTTTTTACTCTTATCATTATCCCTCCTAATGCCTAATCACTTTTCATTTAACCTTTATGTAACTTGCCAAGTCAGTTAAGAACAAATTCTTATTTACAATGACAGCCTACCACGGGCCAAACCCTAACCCGGACGGCGCTGGCCCAGTTGTGTGCCGCCCTATGGGACTCCGATTGTGATACAGCCTGGAATCGAACCAGGGTATGTAGCGACGCCTCTAGTACTGAGACCGCTGCAGCACTCGGGAGCCCACTTTACCCTGCCTTCGTTTACATATCTACCGCAAATACATCGTGCCACTACACATTGATCTGGTACTGGTACTCCTGTATATAGCTCCACATTGATCTGGTACTGGTACTCCCTGTATATTACTCCACATTGATCTGGTAGTGGTAGTCCCTGTATATAGCTCCACATTGATCTGGTACTCCCTGTATATAGCTCCACATTGATCTGGTACTGGTACTCCCTGTATATAGCTCCACATTGATCTGGTACTGGTACTCCCTGTATATAGCCTGCACATTGATCTGTACTGGTACTCCCTGTATATAGCTCCACATTGATCTGGTACTGGTACTCCCTGTATATAGCTCCACATTGATCTGGTACTCCCTGTATATATAGCTCCACATTGGATCTGGTACTGGTACTCCCTGTATAGCTCCACATTGATCTGGTACTGGTACCCCTGTATATTACTCCACATTGATCTGGTACTGCAATTTCTGTATATAGCTCCACATTGATCTGTTACTCCCTGTATATAGCTCCACATTGATCTGTACTCCTGTATATAGCTCCACATTGATCTGGTACTGGTACTCCCTGTATATAGCTCCACATTGATCTGGTACTGGTACTCCTTTGTATATAGCTCCATTACTGATCTGGACTCCTGGCACATTGATCTGGTACTCTGTATATTACTCCACATTGACTAGGTACTGGTACTTCCTGTATATAGCTCATTGATATGGTACTGGTACCCCTGTATATAGCTCCACATTGATCTGGTACTGGTACTCCTGTATATAGCTCCACATTGATCTGGTACTGGTACTCCCTGTATATAGCTCCACATTGATCTGGTACTGGTACTCCCTGTATATAGCTCCACATTGATCTGGTACTGGTACTCCCTGTATATAGCTCCACATTGATCTGGTACTGGTACTCCCTGTATATAGCTCCCTTTTTGTGCATTTTATTTAATTCCTCCTGTTACTGTTTCATTTGTAATTCTTTTTAATTTTAAAGAGCAGCATGTGGCCTCAATTAGCCCAGCTAGCTGTAGCCGGGTAGTGTCTCTCTCTCTCTTCCTGCTCCCATCTCACCAGCCGCTTCGCAGCTGCAGCATTATAGCCTCTCCCTCACTCAGTAAGTTTAAAAGGAAAATGTATTTCCAACATCCAGATATCCAACAAAAATGAATGATACTATTCCAATTGTATCCCATCCCTACTGCTCCCAAGGTCAGGCAGAGGTGCAAGGACACCAGGAACTAACAGGACACCAGGAACTAACAGGACACCAGGATCTAACAGGACACCAGGATCTAACAGGACACCAGGAACTAACAGGACACCAGGAACTAACAGGACACCATGATCTAACAGGACACCAGGAACTAACAGGACACCAGGATCTAACAGGACACCAGGATCTAACAGGACACCAGGAACTAACAGGACACCAGGATCTAACAGGACACCATTGATCTAACAGGACACCAGGATCTAACAGGACACCATGATATAACAGGACACCATGATCTAACAGGACACCATGATCTAACATGACACCAGGATCTAACATGACACCATGATCTAACAGGACACCAGGAACTAACAGGACACCAGGATCTAACAGGACACCATTGATCTAACAGGACACCAGGATCTAACAGGACACCATGATCTAACAGGACACCAGGATCTAACAGGACACCAGGATCTAACAGGACACCAGGAACTAAAACAGACACCAGGGAACTAACAGGACACCAGGATCTAACAGGACACCAGGATCTAACAGGACACCAGGATCTAACAGGACACCAGGAACTAACAGACACCAGGAACTAACAGGACACCAGGATCTAACAGACACCAGAACTAACAGGACACCAGGAAACTAACAGGACACCAGGATCTAACAGGACACCAGGAACTAACAGGACACCAGGAACTAACAGGACACCAGGATCTAACAGGACACCAGGATCTAACAGGACACCAGGAACTAACAGGACACCATGATATAACAGGACACCATGATCTAACAGGACACCAGGATCTAACAGGATACCAGGATCTAACAGGACACCAGGATCTAACAGGACACCATGATCTAACAGGACACCATGATCTAACAGGACACCAGGATCTAACAGGACACCATGATATAACAGGACACCAGGAACTAACAGGACACCATGATCTAACAGGACACCATGATATAACAGGACACCATGATCTAACAGGACACCAGGATCTAACAGGATACCAGGATCTAACAGGACACCAGGAACTAACAGGACACCATGATCTAACAGGACACCATGATCTAACAGGACACCAGGATCTAACAGGATACCAGGATCTAACAGGACACCAGGATCTAACAGGACACCATGATATAACAGGACACCAGGATCTAACAGGACACCATGATCTAACAGGACACCATGATCTAACAGGACACCAGGATCTAACAGGACACCATGATCTAACAGGACACCATGATCTAACAGGACACCATGATCTAACAGAGCACCAGGATCTAACAGGACACCAGGATCTAACAGGACACCAGGATCTAACAGGACACCAGGATCTAACAGGACACCATGATCTAACAGGACACCAGGATCTAACAGGACACCAGGATCTAACAGGACACCATTGATCTAACAGGACACCAGGATCTAACAGGACACCATGATCTAACAGGACACCAGGATCTAACAGGACACCATTGATCTAACAGGACACCAGGATCTAACAGGACACCATGATCTAACAGGACACCAGGATCTAACAGGACACCATGATCTAACAGGACACCAGGAACTAACAGGACACCAGGAACTAACAGGACACCAGGAACTAACAGGACACCATGATCTAACAGGACACCAGGATCTAACAGAACACCAGGATGTAACAGAACACCAGGATCTAACAGGACACCAGGATCTAACAGAACACCAGGATGTAACAGAACAGCAGGATCTAACAGGACACCAGGATCTAACAGAACACCAGGATGTAACAGAACAGCAGGATCTAACAGGACACCATTGATCTAACAGGACACCATGATCTAACAGAACAGCAGGATCTAACAGGACACCATGATCTAACAGGACACCAGGATCTAACAGAACACCAGGATCTAACAGGACACCATGATCTAACAGGACACCAGGATCTAACAGAGCACCAGGATCTAACAGGACACCAGGATCTAACAGGACACCAGGATCTAACAGACACCAGGATCTAACAGGACACCAGGATCTAACAGGACACCAGAACCAACAGGACACCAGGATCTAACAGGACACCAGGATCTAACAGGACACCAGGATCTAACAGGACACCAGGATCTAACAGGACACCAGGATCTAACAGGACACCAGGAACTAACAGGACACCATGATCTAACAGGACACCATGATATAACAGGACACCATTGATCTAACAGGACACCAGGATATAACAGGACACCAGGATCTAACAGAACAGCAGGATCTAACAGGACACCATGATATAACAGGACACCATGATCTAACAGGACACCATGATCTAACAGGACACCATGATCTAACAGGACACCATGATCTAACAGGACACCAGGATCTAACAGGACACCAGGATCTAACAGGACACCAGGATCTAACAGGACACCATTGATCTAACAGGACACCAGGATCTAACAGAACAGCAGGATCTAACAGGACACCATGATCTAACAGGACACCATGATCTAACAGGACACCAGGATCATAGGACACCAGGATTCTTAACAGGACACCAGGAACTAACAGGACACCATGATCTAACAGGACACCAGGATATAACAGGACACCAGGATATAACAGGACACCAGGATATAACAGGACACCATGATCTAACAGGACACCAGGATATAACAGGACACCATGATATAACAGGACACCATGATCTAACAGGACACCATGATCTAACAGGACACCATGATATAACAGGACACCATGATCTAACAGGACACCAGGATCTAACAGGACACCAGGATCTAACAGGACACCAGGATCTAACAGGACACCAGGATCTAACAGAACAGCAGGATCTAACAGGACACCATGATCTAACAGGACACCAGGATCTAACAGGACACCATTGATCTAACAGGACACCATGATCTAACAGAACACCAGGATCTAACAGGACACCAGGATTTAACAGGACACCATGATCTAACAGGACACCATGATCTAAC
>NC_088233.1:7212243-7244743 GCF_036934945.1 Oncorhynchus masou masou
TATTTGTTTAACTAATAAACATGAGTAACCAACACACTGCATTTCGGTCTGACTCTCTTTGGCCAAACGAAGAACGTCGTTACACAGACACTGCGGTTTGAGAGGAGAGGGTTTAAACTGAGAGAGCAGACACTGCGATTTGAGAGGGTTTAAACTGAGAGAGCAGACACTGCAGTTTGAGAGGGTTTAAACTGAGAGAGCAGACACTGTGGTTTGAGAGGAGAGGGTTTAAACTGAGAGAGCAGACACTGTGGTTTGAGAGGAGAGGGTTTAAACTGAGAGAGCAGACACTGCAGTTTGAGAGGGTTTAAACTGAGAGAGCAGACACTGTGGTTTGAGAGGAGAGGGTTTAAACTGAGAGAGCAGACACTGCGGTTTGAGAGGAGAGGGATTAAACTGAGAGAGCAGACACTGCGGTTTGAGAGGAGAGGGATTAAACTGAGAGATCAGACACTGCGGTTTGAGAGGGTTTAAACTGAGAGATCAGACACTGCGGTTTGAGAGGAGAGGGTTTAAACTTTAAAGAATGGCAGTGGATATACAACCAGCAGAAGCCATTTCTTAACTTGTTGTATTACCTGGCATAGGTAGTGTTATTACCTGACATAGGTAGTGTTATTACCTAACATAGGTAGTGTTATTACCTGACATAGGTAGAATTATTACATGACATAGGAAGTGTTATTACCTGACATAGATATAATTATTACCTGACATAGATAGTGTTATTACCTGACATAGATAGTGTTATTACCTGACATAGATAGTGTTATTACCTGAGATAGGTAGAATTATTATCTGACATAGGTAGTGTTATGACCTGACATAGGTAGAATTATTACCTGACATAGGTAGTGTTATTACCTGACATAGGTAGAATTATTACCTGACATAGGTAGTGTTATTACCTGACATAGGTAGAATTATTACCTGACATAGGCTGTTGCAATTACCTGACATAAGTAGTGTTACTACCTGACACAGGCTGTTGTAATGACCTGACATAGGTAGTGTTATTACCTGACATAGGTAGAATTATTACCTGACATAGGTAGTGTTATTACCTGACATAGGTAGAATTATTACCTGACACAGGCTGTTGCAATTACCTGACATAAGTAGTGTTACTACCTGACACAGGCTGTTGTAATGACCTGACATAGGTAGTGTTATTACCTGACATAGGCAAGTTGTAATGACCTGACATAGGTAGTGTTATTACCTGACATAGGCAGTTGTAATTACCTGACATAGGCATCCAGGGTGCTCTTGCCGACCAGCTGGTCACCAGTGAGGTAGGTGTTGTGAGAAGACGAGATGAAGTAGTGACACAGAGGCTGGTCCATATCCTGGTACACAGACGTGTGTATCTGGTCAAACACACTACAGTCTTTAGACTCCATGTATCTGTAGAATCCCTCGAATGTCATGCTTCTGTTCTCTCTAGCTGCCAGGGATATGCAGAGGTTGGGTTAAAAAAACTCAACAAAAAAACAATCACTCAGTTGGATGTACTACTTTACTTGCATATGTACCTTGAGGACGTGAGGAGAGAAGGAAGTATTTGGATGGTAAAAATCTGTCCTTTTGCCCCTGAACAAGGCAGTTAACCCCTTGTTCCCCGGTAGGCTGTCATTGTAAATAATAATTTATTCTTAACTGACTTCCCTAGTTAGATAAAGGTTAGATAAAGGTTAGCGTGGCATTTATATGGTGCTGTTTGTATAGCGGCAGGAGATGCTAAATAGACTCGTGTCCGTTCTAATCTGAAACAAGTGGTCTCATCACATGTGACTCAGCTAAGGCTAACAAAATGCCTGGTAAGGGTACAGTCATACATACCTACTGTACAGTCGTGACCAAAAGTTTTGAGAATGACGCAAATATTAATTTTCAGAAAGTCTGCTGCCTCAGTTTGTATGATGGCAATTTGCATATACTCCAGAATGTTATGAAGAGTGATCAGATGAAATGCAATTAATTGCAAAGTCCCTCTTTGCCATGCAAATGAACTGAATCCCCAAAAAAAACATTTCCACTGCATTTCAGCCCTGCCACAAAAGGACCAGCTGACATCATGTCAGTGATTCTCTCGTTAACACAGGTGTGAGTGTTGATGAGGATAAGGCTGGAGATCACTCTGTCATGCTGATTGAGTTCGAATAACAGACTGGAAGCTTCAAAAGGAGGGTGGTGCTTGGAGTCATTGATCTTCCTCTGTCAGCCATGGTTACCTGGAAGGAAACACGTGCCGTCATCATTGCTTTGCACAAAAAGGGCTTCACAGGCAAGGATATTGCTGCCAGTAAGATTGCACCTAAATCAACCATTTATCGGATCATCAAGAACTTCAAGGAGAGCGGTTCAATTGTTGTGAAGAAGGCTTCAGGGCGCCCAAGAAAGTCCAGCAAGCGCCAGGACCATCTCCTAAAGTTGATTCAGCTGCGGGATCGGGGCACCACCAGTACAGAGCTTGCTCAGGAATGGCAGCAGTGAGTGAGTGCATCTGTACACACAGTGAGGTGAAGACTTTTGGTGTCAAGAAGGGCAGCGAAGAAGCCACATCTCCAGGAAAAACATCAGGGACAGACTGATATTCTGCAAAAGGTACAGGGATTGGACTGCTGAGGACTGGGGTAAAGTTCAATAATGGATCCCCTTTCCGATTGTTTGGGGCATCCGGAAAAAAGCTTGTCCGGAGAAGACAAGGTGAGCGCTAACATCAGTCCTGTCATGCCAACAGTAAAGCATCCTGAGACTATTCATGTGTGGGGTTGCTTCTCAGCCAAGGGAGTGGGCTCACTCACAATTTTGCCTAAGAACACAGCCATGAATAAAGAATGGTACCAACACATCCTCCGAGATCAACTTCTCCCAACCATCCAGGAACAGTTTGGTGACGAACAATGCCTTTCCCAGCAGGATGAAGCACCTTGCCATAAGGCAAAAGTGATAACTAAGTGGCTCAGGGAACAAAACATTGATATTTTGGGTCCATGGCCAGGAAACTCCCCAGACATTAATCCCATTGAGAACTTGTGGTCAATCCTCAAGATGTGGGTGAACAAACAAAACCCCACAAATTCTGACAAACTCCAAGCATTGATTATGCAATAATGGATTGCCATCAGTCAGGATGTGGCCTAGAAGTTAATTGACAGCATGCCAGGGCGGATTGCAGAGGTCTTGAAAAAGAAGGGTCAACACTGCAAATATTGACTCTGTAATTGTCAATAAAAACCTTTGACACTTATGAAATGCTTGTAATTATACTTCAGTATTCCATAGTAACATTTGACAATAATATCGAAATACACTGAAGCAGCAGTCATATTATATTTGTGTCATTCTCAAAACTTTTGGCAACGACTGTACAGTAACAATAAAAATGAAAATAAGTGAACAAGGAAACCTAATTAATTGTGCATCATGATATGACAGAACTGTACCAAGTCCCACCTCATCCCCTTTCACTCACCTGTTTCCTCAATCTCATATCTGTCAATCAAGCCCTCCGCTGTCTCCTGATTGGCTGCTGCCTCCATCTGCTCCATGTGTAGGAACCTGAGGAGAGCGGAGGCAGCCAGAGTATTCCTTCCAGAGGAGTAGCACTGGTAGATGTCCTGGATCTCTGACCTTCTGGAGGTGGAGGCCTTGTTCTTCTTCATTGTCCGCCAACCAGCAGAGTCCTCAAGCCCCCTGACCCAGGTCTCACCCTGGCCCCTGTGGAAACAAACCTGTTTGACTTCATTGTGTTTTAATCCTCAATGGTTTTTCATTTGTGGTATTGTTGTATTCGCGTGGCTGAGGTAAGTTTTTTTTAAATTGTCAAATAAAATGCAATCATCCTTTAAGACACAGTCCCCAGTAACCCACTGGGACATAGAAGAAGGGATCATGGTGTACCGTTTATAATAGTTTCCAGTTTATAACAGTTTACAGTTTATGATAGTTTACAGTTTATGATAGTTTACAGTTTATAATAGTTTACAGTTTATAATAGTTTACAGTTTATAATAGTTTACAGTTTATAATAGTTTACTGTTTATAATAGTTTACAGTTTATAATAGTTTACAGTTTATAATAGTTTATAATAGTTTACACTTTATAATAGTTTACACTTTATAATCTGATGCCAACTTTACTGTGTCTCTGTTTTATAATAGTTTAATGCACTTTATAATACATTGATACTGGCATAGTTGAATGGCATAAATGGCATTGATGGAATAGCTGTGGAACGTTGAGTGGAATGGCATAATCTTATTGACCCTGGAATGGCTTTATCAAAGTCTGATGCCAACTAATGTACTGTGTCTCTGTTTTATGGAAACACTTGAATGCTCACAGGGAATGGCATTGAGTGGAATGGCATTGAGTGGAATGGCATTGAGTGGAATGGCATTGAGTGGAATGGCATTGAGTGGAATGGCATTGAGTGGAATGGCATTGGCTGGAATAGCATTGAGTGGAACGGCATTGAGTGGAATGGCATTGAGTGGAATGTTATTGAGTGGAATGGCATTGAGTGGAATGGTATTGAGTGGAATGGCATTGACTGGAATGGCATTGAGTGGAATGGCATTGGCTGGAATGTTATTTAGTGGAATGGCATTGGCAGGAATGGCATTGAGTGGAACGGCATTGAGTGGAATGCTATTGACAGGAATGGCATTGAGTGGAATGGCATTGAGTGGAACGGCATTGAGTGGAATGGCATTGACAGGAATGGCATTGAGTGGAATGGCATTGAGTGGAATGGCATTGAGTGGAATGGCATTGAGTGGAACGGCATTGGCTGGAATGTTATTGACAGGAATGGCATTGAGTGGAATGGCATTGAGTGGAACGGCATTGAGTGGAATGGCATTGACAGGAATGGCATTGAGTGGAATGGCATTGAGTGGAATGGCATTGACAGGAATGGCATTGAGTGGAATGGCATTGAGTGGAATGGCATTGAGTGGAACGGCATTGTTCGCAGCACTGACTGTGACTAATATACATCTATACTGCTTCAAAGGAACATGAAAACAGACAGGTGCCTCTATCAATTCCACTGACCGCAAAGTGGCACTCTTTTTCAATGCTATGGACCTGAAAATGTAACGCTGTGTGCACCAATCAAATGTAGGCTGACTGTTAATAGTACACACGGATTGGCTGTAATGAAGTGTCACTCTTCCAGGTGCAGATGTAACATGTGCTACACCAGGGTGTTATTTTTCTCTCCTCCGCTGACTCAGAAGAGGGGGATGACAGGGAATCGAGGGTGCTCGTTCTCAGAGAGGAAGGCTCCCATCTCTTTCTCTTTCCTCAGACATGAAGGGGAGAACAGCCTGGGTGATTATTCCTATCTGCTTCTCTCTCGCCCTCTCTCTCTCTCTCTCTCTCTCTCTCTGTCTCTCTCTCTCTCTCTCTCTCTCTCCCTGTCTCTCTCTCAATTCAATTCAAGGGGCTTTATTGGCATGGGAAACATGTGTTAACATTGCCAAAGCAAGTAAGGTAAACCTCTAAAAATTAACAGTAGACATCACTCTCTCTCTCTCTCTCTTTCAAAACAATAAAGACATTGAAAATGTCATATCCCTCTATCTCTCTCTATCTCTCTATATCTACAGTGTTTTCTCTCTCTCTCTCTCTCTCTCTCTCTCTCTCTCTCTCTCTCTCTCTCTCTCTCTCTCTCTCTCTCTCTCTCTCTGTCTCTCTCTCTCTCTCTCTCCTCTGTTCAGCAACCCTTCAACATTTCAAACACATGCCTTACATACTGTTGTCTCAGCTCAGTGTTTGCTGTTCAGTGTGCTAGCATTGCCTCTGTAGTATCCCACTGAGGATGTCATCGCCTCTGTGTGTTAAAGGTCTACAAACCCGCCAGCACTGACAATCGTGTTGTTCACTTTTCACAACTGTGTATTTCACCACAGTTCCCCTCAGATTGTTTTATGTCTCTACATGACAAGTAGTATCTACTCTTGTGAAAGTATGGTTAGGGATAACAGACGGTTAGCAACCTACCTTATGCTGATTCCTGTGGTTCGGTATCATGAACCACACCCAGAAAACGAGTCAACTAAGAAAGCAATGGAACACTAAGGGAATGGAATGTTTGGAACTGTTGCTGCCTGGTGCTTGAGACATGTGTTCCAATTCTACGCTCTTCATTGTGATGTAAAAGAACACCACGTTCCATTACAATAGTTGGCGATGTCACAATGGGGGCTGTCATCTCTTTTCTTTCACAGAGATCAGAGACACTTTTCCTTGATGGCTTCCAATAGTTTGGATTTCTTTGAACTTTCTGACAAACTTATTAAATCAACTTTCGTTTTTGGTGCATGACACAAAACCACTCCCAACTTTTGTTTTTCCCTTCCCCATTGTGCATAAGTAATGTTTGGACAGAGCTTATTGAACACACTAGACCCACACTAGCTAGCTTGTGGAGAGCCACACCCTTTTGTGGAGGTGTGGATGGGTCACTGAAATGGTCTCATATGATAGACATCCCATTATACCATATGTAGATCACCCATCAAACATATCCAACATATTGAAACCACAGGTTTGACTACGTTCCGTTTATCAAAATCAAATCTAATTTTTTTGATCACATACACATGGTTAGCAGATGTTAATGCGAGTGTAGCGAAATGCTTCTGGCTTCTAGTTCCGACAATGCAGTAATATCTAACAAGCAATCTAACAAATTCACAACAACTACCTTATATATTATTCCATTCCAGCCATTGCAATGAGCCCATCCTCCTATAGCAGCTCCCACCAGCCGTCTCTGATGCACATTCACAGCATGTTGATGAATAGTGAGTGAAAGGGAAGGCACATTTCTGGTTGTTTCAGCTCCAGCATTTCTTCATAGCGCTCAGACATGGATTCCCCTGCTCCTGTGATTCAACTAGCAGTGCACAACACTGGTCATAGCCTAGTCCCAGTCCTAGTCCCACTCCTAGTACCAGTCCTACTCCCAGTCCTAGTCCCACTCCTAGTACCAGTCCTACTCCCAGTCCCAGTCCTAGTCCCAGTCCCAGTCCTACTCCCAGTCCCAGTCCTACTCCCAGTCCTACTCCTACTCCCAGTCCTAGTACCAGTCCTACTCCCAGTCCCAGTCCTAGTCCCAGTCCTACTCCCAGTCCTACTCCTACTCCCAGTCCTAGTACCAGTCCTACTCCCAGTCCTACTCCCAGTCCCAGTCCTACTCCCAGTCCTACTCCCAGTCCTACTCCCAGTCCCAGTCCCAGTCCCATTTCCAGTCCCAGTCCTACTCCCAGTCCCAGTCCCAGTCCTACTCCCAGTCCCAGTCCCAGTCCTACTCCCAGTCCTAGTCGCAGTCCCAGTCCCAGTCCTACTCCCAGTCCCAGTCCCAGTCCTACTCCCAGTCCTAGTCCCAGTCCTACTCCTACTCCCAGTCCCATTTCCAGTCCCAGTCCCAGTCCTACTCCCAGTCCTACTCCCAGTCCTAGTCCCAGTCCCAGTCCTACTCCCAGTCCTACTCCCAGTCCCAGTCCCAGTCCTACTCCCAGTCCTAGTCCCAGTCCTACTCCCAGTCCCAGTCCCAGTCCTACTCCCAGTCCTAGTCCCAGTCCCAGTCCTACTCCTAGTCCCAGTCCCAGTCCTACTCCTACTCCTAGTCCCAGTCCCAGTCCTACTCCTACTCCCAGTCCTAGTCCCAGTCCCAGTCCTATTTCCAGTCCCAGTCCCAGTCCTATTTCCAGTCCCAGTCCCAGTCCCAGTCCTACTCCTAGTCCTAGTCCCAGTCCCAGTCCTACTCCCAGTCCCAGTCCTACTCCTAGTCCTAGTCCCAGTCCCAGTCCTACTCCTAGTCCTAGTCCCAGTCCCAGTCCTACTCCTAGTCCCAGTCCCAGTCCTACTCCTAGTCCTAGTCCCAGTCCCAGTCCTATTTCCAGTCCCAGTCCCAGTCCTACTCCCAGTCCTAGTCCCAGTCCCAGTCCCAGTCCTACTCCCAGTCCTAGTCCCAGTACCAGTCCTAGTCCCAGTCCTAGTCCCAGTCCCAGTCCTACTCCCAGTCCTATTTCCAGTCCCAGTGTGGCACAGTTAGTGTGAATCGCAAATGCCACCCTATTCCCTATATAGTGCCCTACTGCAGACCAGAGCCCTATTCCCTATATAGTGCATTACTTTTGAGGTCAATGTGGGGAATCGTTTTAATATAATATTTTAAAGAGCAGGTTTGCATTTATTGTCATGAATCTTGCCCTGGAGGCATCTCTGCAGAGTGGTCACTGGCACAGTCACAAAGTCATAAAATCAGATTTTAAACCTACCTGTTACAGGTGTAAGGCATAAAATCAGTTTAATTTAATTTAAAAAATATATATATATAAGGTGCAACATGGTCAATTATATTACTTCACATTATCATGAATTCATCAATATCCGTACAAAAATAACTTTCGTAAAAATGAAAAAGTACATTCCTACCTTTTGCCATTCCATATTCAGTCCCTCAAACCAATACACAACTATTGCTATCCAATAAGAACAGTGCAAATTACATACCTAGCATGTTAAACCACCAATGACAACCCGTCATTCAGGGCAGGTGGGGCACTTTATACAAGGAGGCTCAAGGTCATTGGCCACAGATAAAATGACGTCAAATCACGTTATATGTAGAGAAGCTTTGATTGGACCGATCATGTCAACCTCATACTGTAAGGGATTTCTTCCATTGACGGAGAGGCGGACCAAAGCGCAGCGTGGTTATTTTGATTCATGTTTTAATAAATCACTTCACATGAACAAACTAACAAAAACAAGAAATGTGAAAACCCCAAACAGTCCTATCTGGTGCAGACACAGAGACAGGAACAATCACCCACAAACACACAGTGCAACCCAGGCTACATAAGTATGATTCTCAATCAGAGACAACTAATAACACCTGCCTCTGATTGAGAACCATACTAGGCCGAAACATAGAAATACCCAAATCATAGAAAAACAAACATAGACTGCCCACCCAACTCACACCCTGACCATACTAAATAAAGACAAAACAAACATAGACTGCCCACCCAACTCACGCCCTGACCATACTAAATAATGACAAAACAAACATAGACTGCCCACCCAACTCACGCCCTGACCATACTAAATAATGACAAAACAAACATAGACTGCCCACCCAACTCACGCCCTGACCATACTAAATAATGACAAAACAAACATAGACTGCCCACCCAACTCACGCCCTGACCATACTAAATAATGACAAAACAAACATAGACTGCCCACCCAACTCATGCCCTGACCATACTAAATAATGACAAAACACACATAGACTGCCCACCCAACTCACGCCCTGACCATACTAAATAATGACAAAACAAACATAGACTGCCCACCCAACTCATGCCCTGACCATACTAAATAATGACAAAACACACATAGACTGCCCACCCAACTCACGCCCTGACCATACTAAATAAAGACAAAACACACATAGACTGCCCACCCAACTCACGCCCTGACCATACTAAATAATGACAAAACAAACATAGACTGCCCACCCAACTCAAGCCCTGACCATACTAAATAAAGACAAAACACACATAGACTGCCCACCCAACTCACGCCCTGACCATACTAAATAAAGACAAAACACACAGACTGCCCACCCCAACTCACGCCCTGACCGTACTAAATAAAGACAAAACACACATAGACTGCCCACCCAACTCACGCCCTGACCATACTAAATAATGACAAAACACACATAGACTGCCCACCCAACTCACGTCCTGACCATACTAAATAATGACAAAACACACATAGACTGCCCACCCCAACTCACGCCCTGACCGTACTAAATAAAGACAAAACACACATAGACTGCCCACCCAACTCACGCCCTGACCGTACTAAATAAAGACAAAACACACATAGACTGCCCACCCAACTCACGCCCTGACCGTACTAAATAAAGACAAAACACACATAGACTGCCCACCCAACTCACGCCCTGACCGTACTAAATAAAGACAAAACACACATAGACTGCCCACCCAACTCACGCCCTGACCATACTAAATAAAGACAAAACACACATAGACTGCCCACCCAACTCACGCCCTGACCATACTAAATAATGACAAAACACACATAGACTGCCCACCCAACTCAAGCCCTGACCATACTAAATAATGACAAAACACACATAGACTGCCCACCCAGCTCAAGCCCTGACCATACTAAATAATGACAAAACACACATAGACTGCCCACCCAACTCAAGCCCTGACCATACTAAATAAAGACAAAACATACATAGACTGCCCACCCAACTCAAGCCCTGACCATACTAAATAAAGACAAAACACACATAGACTGCCCACCCAACTCACGCCCTGACCATACTAAATAAAGACAAAACACACATAGACTGCCCACCCAACTCACACCCTGACCGTACTAAATAAAGACAAAACAAACATAGACTGCCCACCCAACTCACGCCCTGACCATACTAAATAATGACAAAACAAACATAGACTGCCCACCCAACTCACGCCCTGACCATACTAAATAAAGACAAAACACACATAGACTGCCCACCCAACTCACGCCCTGACCATACTAAATAAAGACAAAACAAACATAGACTGCCCACCCAACTCACGCCCTGACCGTACTAAATAAAGACAAAACAAACATAGACTGCCCACCCAACTCCCGCCCTGACCATACTAAATAAAGACAAAACACACATAGACTGCCCACCCAACTCACGCCCTGACCATACTAAATAAAGACAAAACACACATAGACTGCCCACCCAACTCACGCCCTGACCATACTAAATAAAGACAAAACACACATAGACTGCCCACCCAACTCACGCCCTGACCATACTAAATAAAGACAAAACACACATAGACTGCCCACCCAACTCACGCCCTGACCATACTAAATAATGACAAAACAAAGGAAATAAAGGTCAGAACGTGACACATACTTTCCAAATCTTAAGTTATATTGACTACATCTGTCCTCGCTCGCTCATTCATGTCTTCAATTAAAAATTACGGATTGCCTCTTATCCACTTGTCGTCCCCCTTATAACATAGTTTGTACATCTCAATTACCAGTAGAAACCACATTTGTTTAAGTAAGTCAGCTTTTTTTTAAAGGCAGTAAATGAGGCTGAAAGAACTGTTGCCAGACAAGACTCAGCTGATAGCCAGGTGTAGAGGTGGTAAGGTGTTGGGACTGCTGATAGCCAGGTGTAGAGGTGGTAAGGTGTTGGGACTGCTGATAGCCAGGTGTAGAGGTGGTAAGGTGTTGGGTCAGCTGATAGCCAGGTGTAGAGGTGGTAAGGTGTTGGGACTGCTGATAGCCAGGTGTAGAGGTGGTAAGGTGTTGGGACTGCTGATAGCCAGGTGTAGAGGTGGTAAGGTGTTGGGTCAGCTGATAGCCAGGTGTAGAGGTGGTAAGGTGTTGGGTCAGCTGATAGCCAGGTGTAGAGGTGGTAAGGTGTTGGGTCAGCTGATAGCCAGGTGTAGAGGTGGTAAGGTGTTGGGTCAGCTGATAGCCAGGTGTAGAGGTGGTAAGGTGTTGGGACTGCTGATAGCCAGGTGTAGAGGTGGTAAGGTGTTGGGACTGCTGATAGCCAGGTGTAGAGGTGGTAAGGTGTTGGGTCAGCTGATAGCCAGGTGTAGAGGTGGTAAGGTGTTGGGACTGCTGATAGCCAGGTGTAGAGGTGGTAAGGTGTTGGGTCAGCTGATAGCCAGGTGTAGAGGTGGTAAGGTGTTGGGACTGCTGTTGGGTCAGCTGATAGCCAGGTGTAGAGGTGGTAAGGTGTTGGGACTGCTGTTGGGTCAGCTGATAGCCAGGTGTAGAGGTGGTAAGGTGTTGGGACTGCTGATAGCCAGGTGTAGAGGTGGTAAGGTGTTGGGACTGCTGATAGCCAGGTGTAGAGGTGGTAAGGTGTTGGGTCAGCTGATAGCCAGGTGTAGAGGTGGTAAGGTGTTGGGACTGCTGATAGCCAGGTGTAGAGGTGGTAAGGTGTTGGGTCAGCTGATAGCCAGGTGTAGAGGTGGTAAGGTGTTGGGACTGCTGTTGGGTCAGCTGATAGCCAGGTGTAGAGGTGGTAAGGTGTTGGGACTGCTGTTGGGTCAGCTGATAGCCAGGTGTAGAGGTGGTAAGGTGTTGGGTCAGCTGATAGCCAGGTGTAGAGGTGGTAAGGTGTTGGGTCAGCTGATAGCCAGGTGTAGAGGTGGTAAGGTGTTGGGACTGCTGATAGCCAGGTGTAGAGGTGGTAAGGTGTTGGGTCAGCTGATAGCCAGGTGTAGAGGTGGTAAGGTGTTGGGTCAGCTGATAGCCAGGTGTAGAGGTGGTAAGGTGTTGGGACTGCTGATAGCCAGGTGTAGAGGTGGTAAGGTGTTGGGACTGCTGTTGGGTCAGCTGATAGCCAGGTGTAGAGGTGGTAAGGTGTTGGGACTGCTGTTGGGTCAGCTGATAGCCAGGTGTAGAGGTGGTAAGGTGTTGGGTCAGCTGATAGCCAGGTGTAGAGGTGGTAAGGTGTTGGGACTGCTGATAGCCAGGTGTAGAGGTGGTAAGGTGTTGGGACTGCTGATAGCCAGGTGTAGAGGTGGTAAGGTGTTGGGACTGCTGATAGCCAGGTGTAGAGGTGGTAAGGTGTTGGGTCAGCTGATAGCCAGGTGTAGCAGTGGTAAGGTGTTGGGACTGCTGATAGCCAGGTGTAGAGGTGGTAAGGTGTTGGGACTGCTGATAGCCAGGTGTAGAGGTGGTAAGGTGTTGGGTCAGCTGATAGCCAGGTGTAGAGGTGGTAAGGTGTTGGGACTGCTGATAGCCAGGTGTAGAGGTGGTAAGGTGTTGGGACTGCTGATAGCCAGGTGTAGAGGTGGTAAGGTGTTGGGTCAGCTGATAGCCAGGTGTAGAGGTGGTAAGGTGTTGGGTCAGCTGATAGCCAGGTGTAGAGGTGGTAAGGTGTTGGGACTGCTGATAGCCAGGTGTAGAGGTGGTAAGGTGTTGGGTCAGCTGATAGCCAGGTGTAGAGGTGGTAAGGTGTTGGGTCAGCTGATAGCCAGGTGTAGAGGTGGTAAGGTGTTGGGTCAGCTGATAGCCAGGTGTAGAGGTGGTAAGGTGTTGGGACTGCTGATAGCCAGGTGTAGAGGTGGTAAGGTGTTGGGTCAGCTGATAGCCAGGTGTAGAGGTGGTAAGGTGTTGGGTCAGCTGATAGCCAGGTGTAGAGGTGGTAAGGTGTTGGGTCAGCTGATAGCCAGGTGTAGAGGTGGTAAGGTGTTGGGACTGCTGTTGGGTCAGCTGATAGCCAGGTGTAGAGGTGGTAAGGTGTTGGGACTGCTGATAGCCAGGTGTAGAGGTGGTAAGGTGTTGGGACTGCTGATAGCCAGGTGTAGAGGTGGTAAGGTGTTGGGACTGCTGTTGGGTCAGCTGATAGCCAGGTGTAGAGGTGGTAAGGTGTTGGGACTGCTGATAGCCAGGTGTAGAGGTGGTAAGGTGTTGGGACTGCTGATAGCCAGGTGTAGAGGTGGTAAGGTGTTGGGACTGCTGTTGGGTCAGCTGATAGCCAGGTGTAGAGGTGGTAAGGTGTTGGGACTGCTGATAGCCAGGTGTAGCAGTGGTAAGGTGTTGGGACTGCTGTTGGGTCAGCTGATAGCCAGGTGTAGAGGTGGTAAGGTGTTGGGTCAGCTGATAGCCAGGTGTAGAGGTGGTAAGGTGTTGGGACTGCTGATAGCCAGGTGTAGAGGTGGTAAGGTGTTGGGACTGCTGATAGCCAGGTGTAGAGGTGGTAAGGTGTTGGGACTGCTGATAGCCAGGTGTAGAGGTGGTAAGGTGTTGGGACTGCTGTTGGGTCAGCTGATAGCCAGGTGTAGAGGTGGTAAGGTGTTGGGACTGCTGTTGGGTCAGCTGATAGCCAGGTGTAGAGGTGGTAAGGTGTTGGGACTGCTGATAGCCAGGTGTAGAGGTGGTAAGGTGTTGGGTCAGCTGATAGCCAGGTGTAGAGGTGGTAAGGTGTTGGGTCAGCTGATAGCCAGGTGTAGAGGTGGTAAGGTGTTGGGTCAGCTGATAGCCAGGTGTAGAGGTGGTAAGGTGTTGGGACTGCTGATAGCCAGGTGTAGCAGTGGTAAGGTGTTGGGACTGCTGTTGGGTCAGCTAATAGCCAGGTGTAGAGGTGGTAAGGTGTTGGGTCAGCTGATAGCCAGGTGTAGCAGTGGTAAGGTGTTGGGACTGCTGTTGGGTCAGCTGATAGCCAGGTGTAGCAGTGGTAAGGTGTTGGGACTGCTGTTGGGTCAGCTGATAGCCAGGTGTAGCAGTGGTAAGGTGTTGGGACTGCTGTTGGGTCAGCTGATAGCCAGGTGTAGCAGTGGTAAGGTGTTGGAACTGCTGTTGGGTCAGCTGATAGCCAGGTGTAGCAGTGGTAAGGTGTTGGAACTGCTGTTGGGTCAGCTGATAGCCAGGTGTAGAGGTGGTAAGGTGTTGGGACTGCTGTTGGGTCAGCTGATAGCCAGGTGTAGAGGTGGTAAGGTGTTGGGACTGCTGATAGACAGGTGTAGCAGTGGTAAGGTGTTGGGACTGCTGTTGGGTCAGCTGATAGCCAGGTGTAGCAGTGGTAAGGTGTTGGGACTGCTGTTGGGTCAGCTGATAGCCAGGTGTAGTGGTGGTAAGGTGTTGGGACTGCTGATAGCCAGGTGTAGCAGTGGTAAGGTGTTGGGACTGCTGTTGGGTCAGCTGATAGCCAGGTGTAGTGGTGGTAAGGTGTTGGGACTGCTGTTGGGTCAGCTGATAGCCAGGTGTAGCAGTGGTAAGGTGTTGGGACTGCTGTTGGGTCAGCTGATAGCCAGGTGTAGAGGTGGTAAGGTGTCGGGACTGCTGTTGGGTCAGCTGATAGCCAGGTGTAGCAGTGGTAAGGTGTTGGGACTGCTGTTGGGTCAGCTGATAGCCAGGTGTAGCAGTGGTAAGGTGTTGGGACTGCTGTTGGGTCAGCTGATAGCCAGGTGTAGCAGTGGTAAGGTGTTGGGACTGCTGTTGGGTCAGCTCATAGCCAGGTGTAGCAGTGGTAAGGTGTTGGAACTGCTGTTGGGTCAGCTGATAGCCAGGTGTAGCAGTGGTAAGGTGTTGGGACTGCTGTTGGGTCAGCTGATAGCCAGGTGTAGAGGTGGTAAGGTGTTGGGACTGCTGATAGCCAGGTGTAGCAGTGGTAAGGTGTTGGGACTGCTGTTGGGTCAGCTGATAGCCAGGTGTAGCAGTGGTAAGGTGTTGGGACTGCTGTTGGGTCAGCTGATAGCCAGGTGTAGTGGTGGTAAGGTGTTGGGACTGCTGTTGGGTCAGCTGATAGCCAGGTGTAGCAGTGGTAAGGTGTTGGGACTGCTGTTGGGTCAGCTGATAGCCAGGTGTAGCAGTGGTAAGGTGTTGGGACTGCTGTTGGGTCAGCTGATAGCCAGGTGTAGCAGTGGTAAGGTGTTGGGACTGCTGTTGGGTCAGCTGATAGCCAGGTGTAGCAGTGGTAAGGTGTTGGGACTCTGCTGTTGGGTCAGCTGATAGCCAGGTGTAGCAGTGGTAAGGTGTTGGGACTGCTGTTGGGTCAGCTGATAGCCAGGTGTAGCAGTGGTAAGGTGTTGGGACTGCTGTTGGGTCAGCTAATAGCCAGGTGTAGCAGTGGTAAGGTGTTGGGACTGCTGTTGGGTCAGCTGATAGCCAGGTGTAGTGGTGGTAAGGTGTTGGGACTGCTGTTGGGTCAGCTGATAGCCAGGTGTAGCAGTGGTAAGGTGTTGGGACTGCTGTTGGGTCAGCTGATAGCCAGGTGTAGAGGTGGTAAGGTGTCGGGACTGCTGTTGGGTCAGCTGATAGCCAGGTGTAGCAGTGGTAAGGTGTTGGGACTGCTGTTGGGTCAGCTGATAGCCAGGTGTAGCAGTGGTAAGGTGTTGGGAATGCTGTTGGGTCAGCTCATAGCCAGGTGTAGCAGTGGTAAGGTGTTGGAACTGCTGTTGGGTCAGCTGATAGCCAGGTGTAGCAGTGGTAAGGTGTTGGGACTGCTGTTGGGTCAGCTGATAGCCAGGTGTAGAGGTGGTAAGGTGTTGGGACTGCTGATAGCCAGGTGTAGCAGTGGTAAGGTGTTGGGGCTGCTGTTGGGTCAGCTGATAGCCAGGTGTAGCAGTGGTAAGGTGTTGGGACTGCTGTTGGGTCAGCTGATAGCCAGGTGTAGTGGTGGTAAGGTGTTGGGACTGCTGTTGGGTCAGCTGATAGCCAGGTGTAGCAGTGGTAAGGTGTTGGGACTGCTGTTGGGTCAGCTGATAGCCAGGTGTAGCAGTGGTAAGGTGTTGGGACTGCTGTTGGGTCAGCTGATAGCCAGGTGTAGCAGTGGTAAGGTGTTGGGACTGCTGTTGGGTCAGCTGATAGCCAGGTGTAGCAGTGGTAAGGTGTTGGGACTCTGCTGTTGGGTCAGCTGATAGCCAGGTGTAGCAGTGGTAAGGTGTTGGGACTGCTGTTGGGTCAGCTGATAGCCAGGTGTAGCAGTGGTAAGGTGTTGGGACTGCTGTTGGGTCAGCTGATAGCCAGGTGTAGCAGTGGTAAGGTGCTGGGACTGCTGTTGGGTCAGCTGATAGCCAGGTGTAGCAGTGGTAAGGTGTTGGGACTGCTGTTGGGTCAGCTGATAGCCAGGTGTAGCAGTGGTAAGGTGTTGGGACTGCTGTTGGGTCAGCTGATAGCCAGGTGTAGCAGTGGTAAGGTGTTGGGACTCTGCTGTTGGGTCAGCTGATAGCCAGGTGTAGCAGTGGTAAGGTGTTGGGACTCTGCTGTTGGGTCAGCTGATAGCCAGGTGTAGAGGTGGTAAGGTGTTGGGACTGCTGTTGGGTCAGCTGATAGCCAGGTGTAGAGGTGGTAATGTGTTGGGACTGCAGTTGGGTCAGCTGATAGCCAGGTGTAGCAGTGGTAAGGTGTTGGGACTCTGCTGTTGGGTCAGCTGATAGTCAGGTGTAGCAGTGGTAAGGTGTTGGGACTGCTGTTGGGTCAGCTGATAGCCAGGTGTAGCAGTGGTAAGGTGTTGGGACTGCTGTTCGGTCAGCTGATAGCCAGGTGTAGCAGTGGTAAGGTGTTGGGACTGCTGTTGAGACAGCTTTATGTAGGCCCTAACAGTTTGTGGATACCATTTGTCACCTTTATAGTGCAATTCATGTATTGTTTAGTGTTGCGTTGTGTAGTGACTTTGCTGGCATGAATCCCACATCTTTTTTTTCCCCCATCAAGATGTACATGCTAAAATCACCAATGAAAACCACCAATCTGTATCTTTGTCCAACACATCCCAAAAGATTACCCGCTATAGAGGTGTAATTAAACATGCTACTCAAAGCTCGGGGGTTTGTGGTATATTGGTCATTATAAACTGGGTGGTTCGAGCTCTGAATGCTGATTGGTTGACAGCCGTGGTATATCAGACAGTATACCTCAGGTATGACAAAATATGTATTTGTACATGCTCTGATTACATTGGTAACTAGTTTATCGTCGTGCTTAAGAACAGCCCTTAGCCGTGGTATAAACTACACTCCTCCAGGCCTTATTGCTTAAATATATCACGGCTAAGGGTTGTTCTTTCGCGTCGTGCCTCAAATTTGGTTTGCATCGGTTGAATGAAGAAGTGAGGTCACGATCATTGTGAAAAGGTCACCAACCATCCGATCTACTGGCGCCATCTAGTGGTAGCAACACATTTCAGTGCATGTCAATGCAGAACGCTTGGAGGACTGGTGCCATCTAGTGGTACCAACACATTTCAGTGCATGTCAATGCAGATCGCGTGGAGGACTGGTGCCATCTAGTGGTACCAACACATTTCAGTGCATGTCAATGCAGAACGCTTGGAGGACTGGTGCCATCTAGTGGTACCAACACATTTCAGTGCATGTCAATACAGAACGCTTGGAGGACTGGTGCCATCTAGTGGTACCAACACATTTCAGTGCATGTCAATGCAGAACGCTTGGAGGACTGGCGCCATCTAGTGGTAGCAACACATTTCAGTGCATGTCAATGCAGAATGCTTGGAGGACTGGCGCCATTTTTTTATTTATTTTACCTTTATTTAACCAGGCAAGTCAGTTAAGAACAAATTCTTATTTTCAATGATGGCCTAGGAACAGTGGGTTAACTGCCTGTTCAGGGGCAGAACGACAGATTTGTACCTTGTCAGCTCGGGGGTTTGAACTCGCAACCTTCCGGTTACTAGTCCGGTTACTAGGCTACACTGCCGCCCCTAGTGGTACCAACACATTTCAGTGCATGTCAATGCAAAACGCTTGGAGGACTGTCAAATAAAGAAGAGTCATAGTCATAGTTATGACTCAAAATAATAAAATCATTCTTTCAAATCAAAATCAATAATCACAAAACTGTGACCATACATTTTGTGTGCGTCACAACCCTAACCCTAACCTTAACCACACTGCCTACCATCATGCCAAACCCTAACGTTTAAATTAAGACCAAAAAAATATCCTTTTCGTTTTCATTAGTTATTACAATAGAGCCAATTTCGACTTTGCAGCTGGCGCATCTAGCGGGTATCGAGATACAAGATTCATGACAATAAACCTCAACCTGCTTTTAAAGATGAGAGGAAATTGCCCTCATTCATCAAATAAAATCAAATATGAAGTCATTAATTTCTTCAGGCTTATGGAGGTTCCCTATAAAAACTGGATATGTCAATTATTAAACATGTACATTAGCCCACTTTACTATACTACACACCACATTATACTATACTGTACTATAGTATACTATACTATATTATACAATACTTTGATATTGTCAAGGCCTGGCCTTAGTTATCTTTGTTTTCTTTATTATATTGGTTAGGCCAGGGTGTGACATGGGTGATTTATTGTGTTCGTCTTGTCTAGGGGTTTATTAGATTAATGGGGTTGTGTTCAGTTTAGGTGTCTAGGTAAGTCTATGGCTGTCTGGAGTGGTTCTCAATCAGAGGCAGGTGTTTATCGTTGTCTCTGATTGGGAACCATATTTAGGCAGCCATATTCTTTAGGTATTTTGTGGGTGATTATTTCCTGTCTTTGTGTTTTATGCACCAGTTAGGACTGTTACGGTTTTCACGTTTATTGTTTTGTAGTTTGTTCATGTTTGAGTTTTCTGAATTAAAGAACCATGAACTATAACCACGCTGCGTTTTGGTCCGCCTCTCCTTCCCAGGAAGAAAGCCGTTACAGATATGCTATACTATACTTCACTATACTACACTGTACTATACTATACCATACTATATTATACTTTATGATAGTATACTTTGTTATACTTTGTTATACCATACAATACGTTACTATACTATATTATGCTATGCTATACTATATTATACTATTCTATACAATACTATATTATACTATGCTATACGATACTTTACGATACTATACTATACTATACTTTGTTATACCATACAATACGTTACTATACTATATTATGCTATGCTATACTATATTATACTATGCTATACGATACTTTACGATACTATACTATACTTTATTATACCATACAATACTTTACTATGCTATACTGTACTCTGCTATATTATATTATATTATATTATATTATACTATTCCATACAACGATATACCACATTATACTATACCCTACTACACTATACTATATTATACTTTACTATGCTATACTATACTTCACTATACTTTATTATGCCATACTTTACTATGCTATACTATAGGTAAGCTTTATCACCAGACTAGAGACTGAGCTGTCTGGAAGCACAAAAGTTAGACAGTCCTATACTATACTATACCCTACTACACTATATCATATTTTATTATACTATACTGTATTATATTATACTTTATTATAATATACACTGTACTATATTATACTATGCTATACTTTACTAGATTATACTATACCATATTATACCATACTATACTGTACCATATTATATTATATTTTACTATACTATATATATATATTCCACCTTTATTTAACCAGGTAGGCTAGTTGAGAGCAAGTTCTCATTTGCAACTGCGACCTGGCGACATATTATACTATACTGTACTATAATTTAAACTATACTATACAATATTATACAATTTTATACTATACTCTATTATACTAAACTATACTTTACTATGCTTGACTATATTATACTATGCTTTATTACACTACACTATACTATTTTATACTATAACACATTATATTTTACAATACTATATTATACTATACTTTACTGTGCTATACTATACTTCACTATATTATACTTTACTATATTATACTATACTGTACTAGATTATGCTATACTTTACTATACTATGTTGTACTATTCTTTATTATACCATACTATACGTTACTATGCTATACTATGCTATACTACATTATACTATACTATACTTTACTATACTACATTATACTACACTATACGTTACTATGCTATGCTATACTATACTATACTACATTATACTATACTATACTTTACTATGCTATACTTTACTATACTATATTATGCTATGTTATGTTATACTATATTATACTATGCTACACTATACTATGCTATGCTATAACTATGCTATTCTATACTTTACTTTACTATACTACAATATACTTTCCGACACCATACTTTGTTATACTATACTATACTATACTATAGGATTGACCTGTGCAAGCTTTATCACCTGACTAGAGACTGAGCTGTCTGGAAGCACAAAAGGATCAAAGCTACTATGCTGTAGAAACACTTCATAAACGTGTGCTTCATAAACGTGTCTACTGTGCTAGGAGAGCTGTGCTGTTATAAGCTATAAATCACACACACGCACACACGACACACACACACACACACACACATGCACACACACATACATTCTGTAATCCATAGATCAAAGACTTCATTTAATAGGAGACAATTTTACGTTGGGGTTGAGGAAAGAGAGAGAGAGAGTGTGTGGGTGTGTGTGTGTGTGTGTGGGGGGGGGAGTGCATAGCATTGCTGGATATAAGTGCTTCATGAATATAGAGCATGTTTAGATACATGTATATGACTTGTCTCCTCTCCTGCTCTCAGATTTACAATCAGGAGACACCAAAAAACGCTCAGACATAGCAAGGATATTGTCTAGTTTTCGAGAAGGTGTGTGTGTGTGTGTGTGTGCGTGCGTGCGTGCGTGCGCGCATGTGCGCGTGCGTGTGCGTGTGCGTTTGCGTGTGTGTGTGTTGGGCTACACAACACTGGATGGGGAATGCCAGCATGTCAACACCTCACTGTCCTGTTGGGAATCAGAGGCTATGTACAACAGAAGGGCACATAAGGATACAGACGAAGCCTAATGATGACGAAGTGCTAGAACGCAGAGTTAATGTGCCAGATTAAAGAGGGGAGCCATATAAATGACGCAATTAAGTGAAAGTTAATTTGAGCAAGTTAAAGCCATAAGACGTGCAATACCTTTCTTATCTGTTTAATGGATGCTGCCTGACGGTGAAAATATTGGAGAGAGAGATGAGACTGTGGAATATATATTAAATAGGGATACTGATGACTATCAATGATTTTGATGTAAAGTGGATGCTGAAATGCAACTAATATACTCACATGTGAATCCAATGCATCAGTTCCAATGCATCAGTTTCTATGCATCAGACACCTCCCTCTGCAACTGGATCCTGGACTTCCTGACGGGCCTCCCCCAGGTGGTGAGGGTAGGTAACAGCACGTCCGCCACACTGATCCTCAACACGGGGGCCCCTCAGGGGTGCGTGCTCAGTCCCCTCCTGTACTCCTTGTTCACTCATGACTGCACGGCCAGGCACGACTCCAACACCATCATTGAATTTCTAGATAACACAACAGTGGTAGGCCTGATCACCGACAGCGACGAGACAGCCTATAGGGAGGAGGTCAGAGACCTGGCCGTGTGGTTCCAGGACTACAACCTCTCCCTCAACGTAACCAAGACTAAGGAGATGATTGTTGACTACAGGATTAAGAGGACTGAACACGCGCCCATTCTCATTGACGGGGCTGCAGTGGAGCAGGTTGAGAGCTTCAAGTTCCTTGGTATCCACATCACCAACAAACTGACATGGTCAAAGCACACCAAGACAGTCGTGAAGAAGGCACGACAACACCTATTCCCCCTCAGACTGAAAAGATTTGGCATGGGTCCTCAGATCCTCAAAAGGTTCTACAGCTGCACCATCGAGAGCATCCTGACTTGTTGCATCACTGCCTGGAATGGCAACCCCGACCGCAAGGCACTCCAGAGGGTAGTGCGAACAGCCCAGTACATCACCTGGGCCGAGCTTCCTGCCATCCAGGATCTCTATACCAGGCGGTGTCAGAAGAAAACCCCAAAAAATTGTCAACGACTCCAGCCACCCTAGTCATAGTGTTCTCTCTGCTACCGCACATAAAGCGGTACTGGAATGCCAAGTCTTGGTCCAAGAGGCTTCTAAACAGCTTCTACCCCTAAGCCATAAGACTCCTGAACATCTCGTCAAATGGCTACCCAGGCTACCCCCCCACTAACCCCTCACACCCTCTTTACACCACTGCTACTCTTTGTTGTCATCTATGCATAGTCACTTTAATAACTCTACCTACATGTACATACTACCTCAAATAACCAGTGGCCCCACACATGGACTCTGTATTGGTGCATCCCTGTATTTAGTCTCGCTATTGTTATTTTACTGCTGCTCTTTAATTAATTAATTTTATCTAGTATTATTACTATGTGTTTTATTTTTAAACTGAATTGTTGGTTAGGGGCTTCGTAAGTCAGCATTTCACAGTAAGGTTGTATTCGGTGCATGTGACTAATACCATTTGATTGGATTTTATCAGTTTCTATGCATCAGTTTCTATGCATCAGTTTCTATGCATCAGTTTCTATGCATCAGATTCTATGCATCAGATTCTATGCATCAGATTCTATGCATCAGATTCAATTCAAATAATTTCAAGGGGCTTTATTGACATGGGAAACATATGTGAACATTGCCAAAGCAAGTGAGGTAGATTATATACAAAAGTGAAATAAACAATAAAAATTAACAGTAAACATTTAACATACAGAAGTTTCAAAATAATAAAATACATTACAAATGTCATATTATGTATATATACAGTGTTGTAACGATGTGCACATGGTTAATGTACACAAGGGAAAATAAATAAGCATAAATATGGGTTGTATTTACAATGGTGTTTGTTCTTCACTGGTTGACCTTTTCTTGTGGCAACAAGTTACATATCTTGCTGCTGTGATTTCACCCAGTAGATATGGGAGTTTATCAAAATATGGTTTGTTTTCGAATTCTTTGTGGATCTGTGTAATCTGAGGGAAATGTGTGTCTCTAATATGGTCATACATTGGGCAGGAGGTTAGGAAGTGCAGCTCAGTTTCCACCTCATTTTGTGGGCAGTGTGCACATAGCCTGTCTTCTCTTGAGGGCCATGTCTGCCTACGGCGGCCTTTCTCAATAGAGTCTGAGTCTGTACATAGTCAAAGCTTTGCATCAGATTCTATGCATCAGATTCTATGCATCAGTTTCTATGCATCAGATTCTATGCATCAGATTCTATGCATCAGTTTCTATGCATCAGATTCTATGCATCAGTTTCTATGCATCAGATTCTATGCATCAGTTTCTATGCATCAGATTCTATGCATCAGTTTCTATGCATCAGTTTCTATGCATCAGATTCTATGCATCAGATTCTATGCATCAGATTCTATGCATCAGATCCAATACATTGTTTCTTAACCTTGTGTTTTGACGCTAACCTGACTGAATAGCTCTGTTCTAAATTAGAGTTTAAAACAGTTTTGTTCATTAGAAGTTGAAAAAGTGATGCAATTATACACTATAGTGTATGTCTGGCATAGTGAGCTCCTTGAATCATTTTTCTAATTTGCAGATCCGGACCGCTGTGAAAGTCAATTAATGAATCCATTATTTAATTAGTCTGTATGGTGCTTAACCATCTCCTTTAAAGAGGAACCTCAACTGAACCTTTCCCGTCAGTGAGCAGTAGTACACACGGCGATACACTTTGTAACGTTTAATAAACATTATATTACATGTTCAATAGACTGTCTTTATTTCAAATTAGTCTCTGGTGATTATCTAGCTAGTTCCTCACCTGAACCAGTCTGTCTGCTCTTGGATTAAAACCTCAACCGTCACTGAGACGAGTTTTAAAACTGTATCACACTCCGCTTTCTTCTTTTCAAAATATTACATTTTAATCAAAGGTAAGTATTTCAAATATCCTGAATCCAAACAGTATTGATAAGCTGGGGGAGGGGGGGCGGGGAAAGGGGGGGGGGGGTCTGTGTGATTTGGGATCATCACGTCACTCCCAGGGCATACCACTCTCTTTCTGTCTGGGGTGACATAGATGTCAAACCCATGTGAAGTAGTGAGGAGCCTATTGTTGTTGATGAGTCAGTCACAGAGCTATGCAGAGGACAGAACGTGTCTTGGAAACAGTCCGGAAGCTTCCATGTTCCTGTTGAAAATGGAAAGGTTAAGACAGCGTAGTAATTCCATGCGGAAGTGTTAGAAAATTAACATGGGACCAGTGCCGTTGCTGGATTCTACAGGATGAGCAGTGAAAACGTGCCCCGCGGTCGGGAGACACGGTAATAAAGTGGCTGTAGATTATTTAAAAAACATCAAAATGAATAGAATGACAGTAAAGCAGGTACACTATACAGTATATACAGAAGTATGCGGACACCCCTTCAAATTAGTGGATTCGGCTATTTCAGCCACACCCGTTGCGGACAGGTGTTTAAAATCGAGCACACAGCCATGCAATCTCCACAGACAAACAATGGCAGTAGAATGGCCTTACTAAAGAGCTCAGTGACTTTCAACGTGGCACAGTCATAGGATAGCAACTTTTCAACAAGTCAGTTTGTCAATTTCTGCCCTGCTAGAGCTGCCCCGGTCAACTGTAAGTGCTTTTATTGTGTAGTGGAAATGTCTATGAGCAACAACGACTCAGCCACAAAGTGGTAGGCCACACAAGCTCACAGAACAGATCCACCGAGTGCTGAAGCACGTAGCACTTATAAATTGTCTGTCTTCGGTTGCAACACTCACTACCAACTGCCTCTGGAAGCAACGTCAGCACAAGAACTGTTCGTCGGAAGCTTCATGAAATGGGTTTCCATGGCCGAGCAGGCGCACAAAAACCTAAGATTACCATGCACAATGCAAAGATTAGTTTAGTGTGGTGTAAAGCTCGCCACCACTGGACTCTGGAGCAGTGGAAACGTGTTCTCTGGAGTGATGAATAAGGGTGACAGGTAGCCTAGCGGTTAACAGCATTGGGCCAGTAACTGAAAGGTCACTGGTTCGAATCCCTGAGCCGAGTAGATGAAAAATCTGTTAATGAGCCCTTGAGCAAGGCACTTGATCTGGATAAGACTGTCTGCTAAGTGACTGAAATGTACATTTAATTAGTCACCTTTCACCACCTGGCAGTCCGACGGACACATCTGGGTTTGGCGGATGCCAGGAGGACGTCACCAATGCATAGTGCCAACTGTAACGTTTGGTGGAGGAGGAATAATGGTCTGCTTTTCATGGTTCGGGAGAACGTCACCAATGCATAGTGTGACGACCCTCCCACTCTGTCTGCCGTATTCTGTCTTTGTTCTTGTTTCCTTATTAGGATGCCGGTGGGCGGAGTTGGGGAGGGTCGTCAGCTACATGGGAAACACTTGGGCCAGGTGTGTCCCAGGATAAATAGACCTCTTCCACATTCATGGAGGAGACTCTCTCCATACAGACACCATTGTAGATTGTGTTGTGGTTCTTGGTGGCCTTTTGTTTGTTTGCATTGGCACCTTTCAATACCCTGCATTATCACATTCATGCATGCAAAACACTGACTTACACTACTGATTACTGATTACACACAACATTGTATATTTTCCTTAGTTGCTTTGGTTAATAAATATATATTTTGTTACTCCTTATCTCCATGTTGTCTCCCTTTGTTACGGGCTTTGAGCCGGTTCGTGACAATAGTGCCAACTGTAAAGTCATGAACAATGTGAAAAAGACACCCTTCTGTTTCCAAAATGTTGTAATTTTAAGATGAAAAAATATGATATGCATGATTGTAAGTCCCGTTGGATAAAAGTGTACGCTAAATAGTATATATTCGATTATCAGAGTAGTGACAGAAGAGACCTTGTTAGGTCCATAGAGATTTGGTTTATCTGAAGTAAACTGTAACTATCTCTGCCCCTTGCATGTACATTTGAAGTCGAGAAGTTTACATACACCTCAGTCAAATACATTTAAACTCAGTTTTTCGCAATTCCTGACATTTAATCCTAGTAAAAATGCTCTGTCTTAGGTCAGTTAGGATCACCACTTTATTGTAAGAATGGGAAATTTTTATTATTTATTTCAACTTTTATTTCTTTCATCACATTCCCAGTGGGTCAGAAGTTGACATACTCTCAATTAGTATTTGGTAACATTGCCTTAAAATTGTTTTACTTGGGTCAAACGTTTCACCAGACCCTCCTGCAAGCAAAGCACCTCCACAACATGATGCTGCCACCCCCATGCTTCATGGTTGGGATGGTGTTCTTCGGCTTGCAAGCCTCCCCCTTTTTTCCTACAAACATAACAATGGGCGTTATGGCCAAACAGTTCTATTTTTGTTTCATCAGACCAGAGGACATTTCTCCAAAAGTATGATCTTTGTCCCCATGTGCAGTTGCAAACCGTAGTCTGGCTTTATGGCTGTTTTGGAGCAGTGGCCTTTCAGGTTATGTCGATATAGGACTCGTTTTCCTGTGGATATAGATACTTTTCTACCTATTTCCTCCAGCATCTTCACAAGGTCCTTTGCTGTTGTTCTGGGATTGAGTTGCACTTTTCTCACCAAAGTACGTTAATCTCTAGGCGACAGAACGCGTCTCCTTCCTGAGCGGTATGATGGCTGCGTGGTCCCATGGTGTTTATACATGGTACCTTCGGGCATTTGGAAATTGCTCCCAAGGATGACCCAGACTTGTGAAGGTCTACAATTTTTTTTCATAGGCATTTTTATTTTCCTATGACGTCAAGCAAAGAGGCACTGAGTGTGAAGGTTGGCCTTGAAATATACCCACAGTTACACCTCCAATTGACTCAACCAGCCTATCAGAAGCTTCTAAAGCCATGACATAATTTTCTGGATTTTTCCAAGCTGTTTAAAGGCACAATCAATTTAGTGTATGTAAAATTCTGACCCACTGGAATTGTGATACAGTGAATTATAAGTGAAATAATCTGTCTGTAAACATTTGTCATGCACAAAGTAGATCTCATATCCGACTTGCCAAACCTATAGTTTGTTAACAAGAAATTTGTGGAGTGGTTGAAAAACGAGTTGACTCCAACCTAAGTGTATGTAAACTTCCTACTTCAACTGTATGTGTCAACAATAAGCAAGCACTGTGATAGAAGGTGATGCCAGTAAGAACCATGAATAAGCCCGAGTCTAAACATCCTTGAATTCTGAAAGAAAAAACATCCAATAAACTTAGCCTGCTGCCTTGGCTACAAAAGCTTAGACATATGCAAATGTGCTATACAATCAGACTAAATTTGAGTAGCGGTTATTGACTTACTTTGAGTGGGCCTGTTGGGCTTCACAATAACAAGCAAACGCAGACACACACACACATAGACACACCAGTCCTCATCAGCTCTGGCAGGTGTGTCGATTGTATGTGTGACGTGTCACAGATCTACCAGATGTTGCCAAGCAACTGATTAATTAGTCCAGTGTATTGAGTGTGTTGATTATTACCTCCCAAAGCTCTCTGGGGATGCTCTATGTCTCTGATTGAACCACCTTGGGGAAGAAGAAGAAGAACGTTTCAGTCCCACTGGATTTAAGAGACTTATAGCTAGGTACAAATAGTATATGGGGTTCTGGTTCTGGTTCTGGTCCTGCATCTGGTTCTGCTTCTGGTCCTCTATCTGGTTCTGCTTCTGGTCCTCTATCGGGTTCTGGTTCTAGATCTGGTTCTGGATCTGGTTATAGATCTGGATCTAGATCTGGATATGGTTCTGGTTCTGGATCTGGTTCTGGTTCTGCTTCTGGTTCTGGATCTGCTTCTGCTTCTGGTGCTAGTTCTGCTTCTGGTTCTGCTTCTGGTTCTGCTTCTGGTTCTGGATCTGCTTCTGGTGCTAGTTCTGCTTCTGGTTCTGGATCTGGATCTGGTCCTCTATCCGGTTCTGGTTCTGTATCTTCTTCTTCTTGACTAACACTTCAGATTGATCCTCACAAGCCTTGTCCATTCTCCTCCCACAGTATCTGGAGAGCCTTGTCCATTCTCCTCCCACAGTATCTGGAGAGCCTTTTATCTGGAGAGCCTTTCTCCCTCCCACAGTATCTGGAGAGCCTTTTCTCCTCCCACAGTATCTGAGAGCTTTCCCCTCTCCTCCCACAGTATCTGGAGAGCCTTTCCCCTTCTCCTCCCACAGTATCTGGAGACAGTATCTGGAGAGCCTTTCCCCTTCTCCTCCCACAGTATCTGGAGAGCCTTTCCCCTTCTCCTCCCACAGTATCTGGAGAGCCTTTCCCCTTCTCCTCCCACAGTATCTGGAGAGCCTTTCCCCCTTCTCCTCCCACAGTATCTGGAGAGCCTTTCCCCTTCTCCTCCCACAGTATCTGGAGAGCTCCCACAGTATCTGGAGAGCCTTTCCCTTTCTCCTCCCACAGTATCTCCTCCCTTCTCCTCCCACAGTATCTGAGAGAGCCTTTCCCCTTCTCCTCCCACAGTATCTGGACAGCCTTTCTTCCCCTTCTCCTCCCACAGTATCTGGAGAGCCTTTCCCCTCCTCCCACAGTCCTCCCACAGTATCTGGAGAGCCTTTACCCTTCTCCTCCCACAGTATCTGGAGAGCCTTTCCCCTTCTCCTCCCACAGTATCTGGAGAGCCTTTCCCCTTCTCCTCCCACAGTATCTGGAGAGCCTTTCCCCTTCTCCTCCCACAGTATCTGGAGAGCCTTTCCCCTTCTCCTCCCACAGTATCTGGAGAGCCTTTCTCCTTCTCCTCCCACAGTATCTGGAGAGCCTTTCCCCCTTCTCCTCCCACAGTATCTGGAGAGCCTTCCCTCCCACAGTATCCCCCTTCTCCTCCCACAGTATCTGGAGAGCCTTTCCCCTTCTCCTCCCACAGTATCTGGAGAGCCTTTTCTCCTTCTCCTCCCACAGTATCTGGAGAGCCTCCCACAGTATCTGGAGAGCCTTTCCCCCTTCTCCTCCCACAGTATCTGGAGAGCCTTCTTCTCCTCTGGAGAGCACAGTATCTGGAGAGCCTTTCCCCTTCTCCTCCCACAGTATCTGGAGAGCCTTTCCCCCCACAGTATCTGGAGAGCCTCCCTCCTACCACAGTATCTGGAGAGCCTTTCCCCCTTCTCCTCCCACAGTATCTGGAGAGCCTTTCTCCTCCCACAGTATCTGGAGAGCCTTTACTCCTTCTCCTCCCACAGTCTGGAGAGCCTCCCTCCTCCCACAGTATCTGGAGAGCCTTTCCCCTTCTCCTCCCACAGTATCTGGAGAGCCTTTCCCACAGTATCTGGAGAGCCTTTCCCCCACAGTTCTCCTCCCACAGTATCTGGAGAGCCTTTAGTATCTGGAGAGCTTTCTCCTCCCACAGTATTCTCCTCCCACAGTATCTGGAGAGCCTTTCCCCCTTCTCCTCCCACAGTATCTGGAGAGCCTTTCCTCCTTCTCCTCCCACAGTATCTGGAGAGCCTTTCCCCCTTCTCCTCCCACAGTATCTGGAGAGCCTTTCCCCTTCTCCTCCCACAGTATCTGGAGAGCCTTTTCTCCTTCTCCTCCCACAGTATCTGGAGAGCCTTTCCCCTTCTCCTCCCACAGTATCTGGAGAGCCTTTCCCCTTCTCCTCCCACAGTATCTGGAGAGCCTTTCCCCTTCTCCTCCCACAGTATCTGGAGAGCCCCTCCTTCTCCTCCCACAGTATCTGGAGAGCCTTTCCCTTCTCCTCCCACAGTATCTGGAGAGCCTTTCCTCTGGAGAGCCTTTTCCCTTCTCCTCCCACAGTATCTGGAGAGCCTTTCCCTTCTCCTCCCACAGTATCTGGAGAGCCTTTCCCCTTCTCCTCCCACAGTATCTGGAGAGCCTTTCTCCCACAGTATCTGGAGAGCCTTTCCCCTTCTCCTCCCACAGTATCTGGAGAGCCTCCCACAGTATCTGGAGAGCCTTTCCCTTCTCCTCCCACAGTATCTGGAGAGCCTCCCACAGTATCTGGAGAGCCTTTCCCCCTTCTCCTCCCACAGTATCTGGAGAGCTCCCTCCTCCCACAGTATCTGGAGAGCCTTTCCCCTTCTCCTCCCACAGTATCTGGAGAGCCTTTCCCCCTTCTCCTCCCACAGTATCTGGAGAGCCTTTCCCCCTTCTCCTCCCACAGTATCTGGAGAGCCTTTCCCCTTCTCCTCCCACAGTATCTGGAGAGCCTTTCCCCTTCTCCTCCCACAGTATCTGGAGAGCCTTTACTCCTTCTCCTCCCACAGTATCTGGAGAGCCTTTCCCCCTTCTCCTCCCACAGTATCTGGAGAGCCTTTACTCCTTCTCCTCCCACAGTATCTGGAGAGCCTTTCCCCCTTCTCCTCCCACAGTATCTCCTCCCACAGTATCTGGAGCCTTTTCTCCTCCCACAGTATCTGGAGGCTGGAGAGCCTGTATCTGGAGGCCTTTACTCCTTCCTCCTCCCACAGTATCTGAGAACAGTATCTGGAGGTGCCTTCTCCTCCAGTATCTGGAGAGCCTTTCCTCCCTTCTCCTCCCACAGTATCTGGAGAGCCTTTCCCCCTTCTCCTCCCACAGTATCTGGAGAGTCTTTACTCCTTCTCCTCCCACAGTATCTGGAGAGCCTTTCCCCTTCTCCCTCACACAGTATCTGGAGACCTTTCCCACAGTCTGCTCTGCCTGTCACACCTTTTCCCTCTATTAACCCACACGGGGACTCCACAGTAAATCTCCTCCCACAGCTCTTTCTGACAGGCTGTCAGGCCACATAGAGTGGTGCCTGTCTGCTCTGCCTGTCAACCTTTTCCACTGTCCTGACTTTCCACTGTCCTGACTTCAAATGGCTGCCTGGCGGTGGTGTTGGTTTGACGATGTAGGGTAGTCCTGGGTAAATTAGGAGGAAGGAGATGGAGTCTAATAAGAGCCAAATGGTCCGATTTTCCTGTCAGGCACACACACGCACGCACGCACGCACGCACGCACGCACACACACACACACACACACACACACACACACACACACACACACACACACACACACACACACACACACACACACACACACACACACACACACACACACACACACTCGCACACACACGCGCACACACACACACACACACACACACACAGCGAGTCAAAAAGACATCAATTAAATTTCCCTGGCACTTACGAGTCAGGGATATAAGCATGGACAGGAAATGGATTGACAAAGCAGCACACAGACTGGGAACGAGGGCATGTGATTTCTGGAGATCACTGCACAATGGCTGCCTGTGACCAACAATGGCTGCCTGTGACCAACAATGGCTGCCTGTGAACAACAATGGCTGCCTGTAAACAACAATGGCTGCCTGTGAACAACAATGGCTGCCTGTGACCAATTGTTTTAATGTGTATTTCTCCTTTAAATTGGTTCATTTTTGAGCTCATCATTGCAAACGGTGTAAATATTACACAACACATTGATTGGGTTATGTATGGGAAACACCGACGATGTCACCGATCTGTCTCAGAGAGCTCTTATCCACAGCATCATAGAGGGAACAGGCAGGCTACACAGTTTTGCTGTGATACTGTAGATGTCCTAGATATAAATATGTTTTCTCTCTCTTTATGCTGAGCTCAGTCTCAGTAGCAGATCAACACCCCATTGCCTCCCTGCCTACTTCTGCTACTGGAATTGAAATGATTCACAGATTTTCCTTGGCTGGGTTGTGTAGTATTTTATCTAATGTCATCACTGACTGGCTAGTCTGACTCAATACTAAGCGTGACAGCAATTAACATCCCATCATGCTTAGGGGTTATGTGGTTGCCATGGCACCGAGAGCTATTGTACATTTGTAAATATTTTATTGTTTTAACAGGTTTTTTTATATTGCATTTTTTTCTATCAACTGTTTTTGTTTTTGAACAGAGGGTTGACCTAAAATATCTGATGGAGATAGAGTTGCAGGACTAGTGACGACAAGTCTGTTTGCAGCCTGGTGCCTGAAAGGAGGTTGAAAGGTTGGGATGAGAGACTACAGGCTCGTCCGTAGGAGACTGTTCCGGATTCTACCAGGGTGTGGTAGATCTTTTCTGATGCTGTAACACTTTTGGGAATTGATCATCCAGCCTACCTGTAGAGATGAGTTGGCCATCCAGCCTACCTGTAGAGATGAGTTGAC
>NC_088233.1:7247243-7264743 GCF_036934945.1 Oncorhynchus masou masou
GAGGTATTTGAGGTATTAGAGGTATTAGAGGTATTAGAGATATTAGAGATATTCGAGGTATTTGAGGAATTAGAGGTGTTAGAGTTATTGGAGATATTAGAGGTGTTAGAGATATTAGAGGTATTAGAGGTATTAGAGATATTCGAGGTATTGGAGGTATTTGAGGTATTAGAGGTGTTAGAGGTATTAGAGATATTAGAGGTATTAGAGGTATTAGAGGTATTAGATATATTAGAGGTATTAGAGGTATTAGATATATTTGAGGTATTCAAGGTATTAGAGGTATTAGAGATATTAGAGGTATTAGAGATATTAGAGGTATTAGATATATTTGAGGTATTAGAGGTATTAGAGATATTAGAGATATTAGAGGTATTAGATATATTTGATGTATTCAAGGTATTAGAGGTATTAGAGGTATTAGATATATTAGAGGTATTAGAGGTATTAGAGGTATTAGATATATTTGAGGTATTCAAGGTATTAGAGGTATTAGAGATAGAGGTATTAGAGATATTAGAGGTATTATATATATTTGATGTATTCAAGGTATTAGAGGTATTAGAGATATTAGAGGTATTAAAGATATTAGAGGTGTTAGAGGTATTAGAGGTGTTAGAGGTATTAGAGGTATTCACGGTATTAGAGATATTCAAGGTATTGGAGGTATTTGAGGTATTAGAGGTGTTAGAGGTATTGGAGGTATTTGAGGTATTAGAGGTGTTAGAGGTATTGGAGGTATTTGAGGTATTAGAGGTGTTAGAGGTATTAGAGGTATTCACGGTATTAGAGATATTCAAGGTATTGGAGGTATTTGAGGTATTAGAGGTGTTAGAGGTATTTGAGGTATTAGAGGTGTTAGAGGTATTAGAGATATTCGAGGTGTTAGAGGTATTTGAGGTGTTAGAGGTATTAGAGATATTAGAGGTGTTAGAGGTATTCGAGGTATTAGAGGTATTAGAGATATTAGAGGTATTAGAGATATTAGAGGTGTTAGAGGTATTTGCGGTATTAGAGGTATTTGAGGTGTGGGAGTTGTCAGGTGTGTGCGTACTGGTAGCGAAGTCAGGTGCAGGAGAGCAGAGATTAGTGAACAGGCGCACACTTTATTGAGGCAAAAGAGCAAAACACGCAAAACAGTCACAAGGATTATGTTTAACAATAAACCTCTCGGTGAAAATTAACACGGGAAAAACAAGCCAGTCTGGCGCGTCAACAATACACACGTAACACAAACAATCTGACACAAACACATGACGGGGAACAGAGGAATAAATACATGTAGAGTGATTGGGGGAATGAAAACCAGGTGTGCAGGGAACAAGACAAAACAAATGGATACATGAAAAATAGTGTGGCGGTGGCTAGAAAGCCGGTGACGTCGACCGCCAAACGCCGCCCGAACAAGGAGAGGAGCCGACTTGGGCGGAAGTCGTGAGAGAGGTAATCGAAGGTATTCAATATATTTTACTACCTAAACAACAAATAAAGGCATAGAGCTGAGAGCAAAACGCGCGTTGCAATATTACATTTACATTTGAGAGATACAGCACTATGCGCCAGGGCCGTTGCATGCAGCTTTAATCCACAATACCCAATAGACAGGCTTTTCATGAAGTACTGTACGGTATGACATCACAGATACAATTTACTTGTCATCCCTCCTCAGCTCAGCTCCTACCTGGTTTATAAAGGCCGGCAGATCTCCCTTTAGAAGACTACCTTTCTGCTGAGTCATCAGCCGCAGTGGACGTTTGCCAGCCAGCTAGCCAGCCGACAAAACACTGATGAATTGTTTTCACTGCAAAGAGAGAGAGAGAGAGAGAGAGAGAGAGAGAAATAGAAATAGAGAAAGAGAGAGAGAGCAATAGAGAGAGAAGGGGGGAGTAGAGAGAGAGAACGAGAGAGATGAGAGTAGAGATGTAGAGATGAGAGTAGAGATGTAGAGAGGGAAAGGAATGAACATATCTCTATATGCATGTTCTAACATGTTTAACACATCTTGATATTGAGAAACAACGTAAAAAGGAATTTGCTGCTTAGGGTGAATGTAGGACAGGGAGCTGTGTTTTATATCAATGTGGGTGGGGGAGGAGACGGGGAGCTGTGTTTTATATCAATGTAGGTGGGTGGGGAGGAGAAGGGGAGCTGTGTTTTATAGCAATGTAGGTGGGGGGGGAGGAGACAGAGAGCTGTGTTTTATATCAATGTAGGTGGGGGAGGAGACGGGGAGCTGTGTTTTATATCAATGTAGGTGGGTGGGGGAGGAGACAGAGAGCTGTGTTTTATATCAATGTGGGTGGGGGAGGAGACAGGGAGCTGTGTTTTATATCAAAGTGGGTGGGGGAGGAGACGGGGAGCTGTGTTTTATATCAATGTAGGTGGGGGAGGAGACGGGGAGCTGTGTTTTATATCCATGTGGGTGGGGGAGGAGACGGGGAGCTGTGTTTTATATCCATGTGGGTGGGGGAGGAGACGGGGAGCTGTGTTTTATATCAATGTAAGTGGGTGGGGGAGGAGACGGGGAGCTGTGTTTTATATCAATGTAGGTGGGTGGGGGAGGAGACGGGGAGCTGTGTTTTATATCCATGTGGGTGGGTGGGGGAGGAGACAGAGAGCTGTGTTTTATATCAATGTGGGTGGGGAGGAGACGGGAAGCTGTGTTTTATATCAATGTGGGTGGGTGGGGAGGAGACAGGGAGCTGTGTTTTATATCCATGTGGGTGGGGGAGGAGACGGGGAGCTGTGTTTTATATCAATGTAGGTGGGGGAGGAGACGGGGAGCTGTGTTTTATATCAATGTGGGTGGGGGAGGAGACGGGGAGCTGTGTTTTATATCAATGTGGGTGGGGGAGGAGACAGGGAGCTGTGTTTTATATCAATGTGGGTGGGGGGGAGAAGACAGGGAGCTGTGTTTTATATCAATGTAGGTGGGTGGGGGAGGAGACGGGGAGCTGTGTTTTATATCAATGTGGGTGGGGGAGGAGACAGGGAGCTGGGTTTTATATCAATGTGGGTGGGGGAGGAGACGGGGAGCTGTGTTTTATATCAATGTAGGTGGGGGAGGAGACGGGAAGCTGTGTTTTATATCAATGTGGGTGGGTGGGGAGGAGACAGGGAGCTGTGTTTTATATCCATGTGGGTGGGGGAGGAGACGGGGAGCTGTGTTTTATATCGATGTAGGTGGGGGAGGAGACGGGGAGCTGTGTTTTATATCAATGTGGGTGGGGGAGGAGACGGGGAGCTGTGTTTTATATCAATGTGGGTGGGGAGGAGACAGGGAGCTGTGTTTTATATCAATGTGGGTGGGGGAGGAGACAGGGAGCTGTGTTTTATATCAATGTAGGTGGGTGGGGAGGAGACGGGGAGCTGTGTTTTATATCAATGTGGGTGGGGGAGGAGACAGGGAGCTGTGTTTTATATCAATGTGGGTGGGGGAGGAGACGGGGAGCTGTGTTTTATATCAATGTAGGTGGGGGGAGACGGGAGCTGTGTTTTATATCCATGTGGGTGGGGGAGGAGACGGGGAGCTGTGTTTTATATCCATGTGGGTGGGTGGGGAGGAGACGGGGAGCTGTGTTTTATATCCATGTGGGTGGGTAGGGGAGGAGACGGGGAGCTGTGTTTTATATCCATGTGGGTGGGTGGGGGAGGAGACGGGGAGCTGTGTTTTATATCAATGTAGGTGGGGGAGGAGACGGGGAGCTGTGTTTTATATCCATGTGGGTGGGGGAGGAGACAGGGAGCTGTGTTTTATATCCATGTAGGTGGGTGGGGAGGAGACGGGGAGCTGTGTTTTATATCAATGTAGGTGGGGGAGGAGACGGGGAGCTGTGTTTTATATCAATGTAGGTGGGGGAGGAGACGGGGAGCTGTGTTTTATATCCATGTAGGTGGGGGAGGAGATGGGGAGCTGTGTTTTATATCAATGTAGGTGGGGGAGGAGACGGGGAGCTGTGTTTTATATCAATGTGGGTGGGTGGGGGAGGAAACAGGGAGCTGTGTTTTATATCAATGTGGGTGGGTGGGGGAGGAGACGGGGAGCTGTGTTTTATATCAATGTAGGTGGGGGAGGAGACGGGGAGCTGTGTTTTATATCAATGTGGGTGGGTGGGGGAGGAGACGGGGAGCTGTGTTTTATATCAATGTAGGTGGGGGAGGAGACGGGGAGCTGTGTTTTATATCAATGTAGGTGGGGGAGGAGACGGGGAGCTGTGTTTTATATCAATGTAGGTGGGGGAGGAGACGGGGAGCTGTGTTTTATATCAATGTGGGTGGGTGGGGGAGGAGACAGGGAGCTGTGTTTTATATCAATGTAGGTGGGTGGGGGAGGAGACGGGGAGCTGTGTTTTATATCAATGTAGGTGGGGGAGGAGACGGGGAGCTGTGTTTTATATCAATGTAGGTTGGGAGGAGACGGGGAGCTGTGTTTTATATCAATGTAGGTGGGAGAGGAGACGGGGAGCTGTGTTTTATATCAATGTGGGTGGGGGAGGAGACGGGGAGTTGTCTTTTATATCAATGTAGGTGGGTGGGGGAGGAGACGGGGAGCTGTGTTTTATATCAATGTAGGTGGGGGAGGAGACGGGGAGCTGTGTTTTATATCCATGTAGGTGGGGGAGGAGACAGGGAGCTGTGTTTTATATCCATGTGGGTGGGTGGGGGAGGAGACAGGGAGCTGTGTTTTATATCAATGTAGGTGGGTGGGAGAGGAGACGGGGAGCTGTGTTTTATATCAATGTAGGTGGGGGAGGAGACGGGGAGCTGTGTTTTATATCCATGTAGGTGGGGGAGGAGACAGGGAGCTGTGTTTTATATCCATGTGGGTGGGTGGGGGAGGAGACAGGGAGCTGTGTTTTATATCAATGTAGGTGGGTGGGAGAGGAGACGGGGAGCTGTGTTTTATATCAATGTAGGTGGGGGAGGAGACGGGGAGCTGTGTTTTATATCAATGTAGGTGGGGAGGAGACAGGGAGCTGTGTTTTATATCAATGTGGGTGGGGGACGAGATGGGGAGCTGTGTTTTATATCAATGTAGGTGGGGGAGGAGATGGGGAGCTGTGTTTTATATCAATGTAGGTGGGTGGGGGAGGAGACGGGGAGCTGTGTTTTATATCCATGTGGGTGGGGAGGAGACGGGGAGCTGTGTTTTATATCCATGTGGGTGGGGGGGAGGAGACGGGGAGCTGTGTTTTATATCAATGTAGGTGGGTGGGGGAGGAGACGGGGAGCTGTGTTTTATATCAATGTAGGTGGGGGAGGAGACAGGGGAGCTGTGTTTTATATCAATGTAGGTGGGGAGGAGACGGGGAGCTGTGTTTTATATCAATGTGGGTGGGTGGGGGAGGAGACAGGGAGCTGTGTTTTATATCAATGTGGGTGGGTGGGGGAGGAGACGGGGAGCTGTGTTTTATATCAATGTAGGTGGGGGAGGAGACGGGGAGCTGTGTTTTATATCAATGTGGGTGGGTGGGGGAGGAGACGGGGAGCTGTGTTTTATATCAATGTAGGGGGTGGGGGAGGAGACAGGGAGCTGTGTTTTATATCAATGTAGGTGGGTGGGGAGGAGACGGGGAGCTGTGTTTTATATCAATGTAGGTGGGGGAGGAGACGGGGAGCTGTGTTTTATATCAATGTAGGTGGGGAGGAGACGGGGAGCTGTGTTTTATATCAATGTAGGTGGGAGTGGAGACGGGGAGCTGTGTTTTATATCAATGTGGGTGGGGGAGGAGACGGGGAGTTGTCTTTTATATCAATGTAGGTGGGTGGGGGAGGAGACGGGGAGCTGTGTTTTATATCAATGTAGGTGGGGGAGGAGACGGGGAGCTGTGTTTTATATCCATGTAGGTGGGGGAGGAGACAGGGAGCTGTGTTTTATATCCATGTGGGTGGGTGGGGGAGGAGACAGGGAGCTGTGTTTTATATCAATGTAGGTGGGTGGGAGAGGAGACGGGGAGCTGTGTTTTATATCAATGTAGGTGGGGGAGGAGACGGGGAGCTGTGTTTTATATCAATGTAGGTGGGGGAGGAGACAGGGAGCTGTGTTTTATATCAATGTGGGTGGGGGACGAGATGGGGAGCTGTGTTTTATATCAATGTAGGTGGGGGAGGAGATGGGGAGCTGTGTTTTATATCAATGTAGGTGGGTGGGGGAGGAGACGGGGAGCTGTGTTTTATATCCATGTGGGTGGGGGAGGAGACGGGGAGCTGTGTTTTATATCCATGTGGGTGGGGGAGGAGACGGGGAGCTGTGTTTTATATCAATGTAGGTGGGTGGGGAGGAGACGGGGAGCTGTGTTTTATATCAATGTGGGTGGGGGAGGAGACGGGGAGCTGTGTTTTATATCAATGTAGGTGGGGGAGGAGACGGGGAGCTGTGTTTTATATCAATGTGGGTGGGTGGGGAGGAGACAGGGAGCTGTGTTTTATATCAATGTGGGTGGGGGGGGAGGAGACGGGGAGCTGTGTTTTATATCAATGTAGGTGGGGGAGGAGACGGGGAGCTGTGTTTTATATCAATGTGGGTGGGGGGGGAGGAGACGGGGAGCTGTGTTTTATATCAATGTAGGTGGGGGAGGAGACGGGGAGCTGTGTTTTATATCAATGTAGGTGGGGGAGGAGACGGGGAGCTGTGTTTTATATCAATGTGGGTGGGTGGGGGAGGAGACAGGGAGCTGTGTTTTATATCAATGTAGGTGGGTGGGGAGGAGACGGGGAGCTGTGTTTTATATCAATGTAGGTGGGGGAGGAGACGGGGAGCTGTGTTTTATATCAATGTAGGTTGGGAGGAGACGGGGAGCTGTGTTTTATATCAATGTGGTGGGAGAGGAGACGGGGAGCTGTGTTTTATATCAATGTGGGTGGGGGAGGAGACGGGGAGTTGTCTTTTATATCAATGTAGGTGGGTGGGGGAGGAGACGGGGAGCTGTGTTTTATATCAATGTAGGTGGGGGGAGGAGACGGGGAGCTGTGTTTTATATCCATGTAGGTGGGGGAGGAGACAGGGAGCTGTGTTTTATATCCATGTGGGTGGGTGGGGGAGGAGACAGGGAGCTGTGTTTTATATCAATGTAGGTGGGTGGGAGAGGAGACGGGGGAGCTGTGTTTTATATCAATGTAGGTGGGGGAGGAGACGGGAGCTGTGTTTTATATCAATGTAGGTGGGGGAGGAGACAGGGAGCTGTGTTTTATATCAATGTGGGTGGGGGAGGAGATGGGGAGCTGTGTTTTATATCAATGTAGGTGGGGGAGGAGATGGGGAGCTGTGTTTTATATCAATGTAGGTGGGTGGGGGAGGAGACGGGGAGCTGTGTTTTATATCCATGTGGGTGGGGAGGAGACGGGGAGCTGTGTTTTATATCCATGTGGGTGGGGGAGGAGACGGGGAGCTGTGTTTTATATCAATGTAGGTGGGTGGGGGAGGAGACGGGGAGCTGTGTTTTATATCAATGTAGGTGGGGGAGGAGATGGGGAGCTGTGTTTTATATCAATGTAGGTGGGGGAGGAGACGGGGAGCTGTGTTTTATATCAATGTGGGTGGGTGGGGGAGGAAACAGGGAGCTGTGTTTTATATCAATGTGGGTGGGTGGGGGAGGAGACGGGAGCTGTGTTTTATATCAATGTAGGTGGGGGAGGAGACGGGGAGCTGTGTTTTATATCAATGTGGGTGGGGGGGAGGAGACGGGGAGCTGTGTTTTATATCAATGTAGGTGGGGGAGGAGACGGGGAGCTGTGTTTTATATCAATGTAGGTGGGGGAGGAGACGGGGAGCTGTGTTTTATATCAATGTAGGTGGGGGAGGAGACGGGGAGCTGTGTTTTATATCAATGTGGGTGGGTGGGGGAGGAGACAGGGAGCTGTGTTTTATATCAATGTAGGTGGGTGGGGGAGGAGACGGGGAGCTGTGTTTTATATCAATGTAGGTGGGGGAGGAGACGGGGAGCTGTGTTTTATATCAATGTAGGTTGGGAGGAGACGGGGAGCTGTGTTTTATATCAATGTAGGTGGGAGAGGAGACGGGGAGCTGTGTTTTATATCAATGTGGGTGGGGGAGGAGACGGGGAGCTGTGTTTTATATCAATGTAGGTGGGTGGGGGAGGAGACGGGGAGCTGTGTTTTATATCAATGTAGGTGGGGGAGGAGACGGGGAGCTGTGTTTTATATCCATGTAGGTGGGGGAGGAGACAGGGAGCTGTGTTTTATATCCATGTGGGTGGGTGGGGGAGGAGACAGGGAGCTGTGTTTTATATCAATGTAGGTGGGTGGGAGAGGAGACGGGGAGCTGTGTTTTATATCAATGTAGGTGGGGGAGGAGACGGGGAGCTGTGTTTTATATCAATGTGGGTGGGTGGGGGGAGACAGGGAGCTGTGTTTTATATCCATGTGGGTGGGGGAGGAGATGGGGAGCTGTGTTTTATATCAATGTAGGTGGGGGAGGAGACGGGGAGCTGTGTTTTATATCAATGTGGGTGGGGGGAGGAGACGGGGAGCTGTGTTTTATATCAATGTGGGTGGGGGAGGAGACAGGGAGCTGTGTTTTATATCAATGTGGGTGGGGGAGGAGACAGGGAGCTGTGTTTTATATCAATGTAGGTGGGTGGGGGAGGAGACGGGGAGCTGTGTTTTATATCAATGTGGGTGGGTGGGGGAGGAGACAGGGAGCTGTGTTTTATATCCATGTGGGTGGGGGAGGAGACGGGGAGCTGTGTTTTATATCGATGTAGGTGGGGGAGGAGACGGGGAGCTGTGTTTTATATCAATGTGGGTGGGGGAGGAGACGGGAGCTGTGTTTTATATCAATGTGGGTGGGGGAGGAGACAGGGAGCTGTGTTTTATATCAATGTGGGTGGGGGAGGAGACAGGGAGCTGTGTTTTATATCAATGTAGGTGGGTGGGGGAGGAGACGGGGAGCTGTGTTTTATATCAATGTGGGTGGGGGAGGAGACAGGGAGCTGTGTTTTATATCAATGTGGGTGGGGGAGGAGACGGGGAGCTGTGTTTTATATCAATGTAGGTGGGGGAGGAGACGGGGAGCTGTGTTTTATATCCATGTGGGTGGGGGAGGAGACGGGGAGCTGTGTTTTATATCCATGTGGGTGGGTGGGGGAGGAGATGGGGAGCTGTGTTTTATATCCATGTGGGTGGGTGGGGAGGAGACGGGGAGCTGTGTTTTATATCAATGTAGGTGGGTGGGGGAGGAGACGGGGAGCTGTGTTTTATATCCATGTGGGTGGGGGAGGAGACAGGGAGCTGTGTTTTATATCCATGTAGGTGGGTGGGGGAGGAGACGGGGAGCTGTGTTTTATATCAATGTAGGTGGGGGAGGAGACGGGGAGCTGTGTTTTATATCAATGTAGGTGGGGGAGGAGACGGGGAGCTGTGTTTTATATCCATGTAGGTGGGGGAGGAGATGGGGAGCTGTGTTTTATATCAATGTGGGTGGGGGGGGAGGAGACAGGGAGCTGTGTTTTATATCAATGTGGGTAGGTGGGGGAGGAGACGGGGAGCTGTGTTTTATATCAATGTAGGTGGGGGAGGAGACGGGGAGCTGTGTTTTATATCAATGTAGGTGGGGGAGGTGACGGGGAGCTGTGTTTTATATCAATGTGGGTGGGTGGGGGAGGAGACGGGGAGCTGTGTTTTATATCAATGTAGGTGGGGGAGGAGACGGGGAGCTGTGTTTTATATCCATGTAGGTGGGGGAGGAGACGGGGAGCTGTGTTTTATATCAATGTAGGTGGGGTGGGGGAGGAGACGGGGAGCTGTGTTTTATATCAATGTAGGTGGGGGGAGGAGACGGGGAGCTGTGTTTTATATCAATGTAGGTTGGGAGGAGACGGGGAGCTGTGTTTTATATCAATGTAGGTGGGGGAGGAGACGGGGAGCTGTGTTTTATATCAATGTGGGTGGGGGAGGAGACGGGGAGTTGTCTTTTATATCAATGTAGGTGAGTGGGGGAGGAGACGGGGAGCTGTGTTTTATATCAATGTAGGTGGGGGAGGAGACGGGGAGCTGTGTTTTATATCCATGTAGGTGGGGGAGGAGACAGGGAGCTGTGTTTTATATCCATGTTGGTGGGTGGGGGAGGAGACAGGGAGCTGTGTTTTATATCAATGTAGGTGGGTGGGGGAGGAGACGGGAGCTGTGTTTTATATCAATGTAGGTGGGTGGGGGAGGAGACGGGGAGCTGTGTTTTATATCAATGTAGGTGGGGGAGGAGACGGGGAGCTGTGTTTTATATCAATGTAGGTGGGAGGAGACGGGGAGCTGTGTTTTATATCAATGTAGGTGGGAGAGGAGACGGGGAGCTGTGTTTTATATCAATGTGGGTGGGGGAGGAGACGGGGAGTTGTCTTTTATATCAATGTAGGTGGGGGAGGAGACGGGGAGCTGTGTTTTATATCAATGTAGGTGGGGGAGGAGACGGGGAGCTGTGTTTTATATCCATGTAGGTGGGGGAGGAGACAGGGAGCTGTGTTTTATATCCATGTTGGTGGGTGGGGGAGGAGACAGGGAGCTGTGTTTTATATCAATGTAGGTGGGTGGGGGAGGAGACGGGGAGCTGTGCTTTATATCAATGTAGGTGGGGGAGGAGACGGGGAGCTGTGTTTTATATCAATGTAGGTGGGTGGGGGAGGAGACGGGGAGCTGTGTTTTATATCAATGTGGGTGGGGGAGGAGATGGGGAGCTGTGTTTTATATCAATGTAGGTGGGGGAGGAGATGGGGAGCTGTGTTTTATATCAATGTAGGTGGGGGAGGAGACGGGAGCTGTGTTTTATATCAATGTAGGTGGGGGAGGAGACGGGAAGCTGTGTTTTATATCCATGTAGGTGGGTGGGGGAGGAGACGGGGAGCTGTGTTTTATATCAATGTAGGTGGGTGGGGGAGGAGACGGGGAGCTGTGTTTTATATCAATGTAGGTGGGGGAGGAGACGGGGAGCTGTGTTTTATATCCATGTAGGTGGGGGAGGAGACGGGGAGCTGTGTTTTATATCAATGTAGATGGGGGAGGAGACGGGGAGCTGTGTTTTATATCAATGTGGGTGGGTGGGGGAGGAGACAGGGAGCTGTGTTTTATATCAATGTAGGTGGGGGAGGAGACGGGGAGCTGTGTTTTATATCCATGTAGGTGGGGGAGGAGACGGGGAGCTGTGTTTTATATCAATGTAGGTGGGGAGGAGACGGGGAGCTGTGTTTTATATCCATGTAGGTGGGGGAGGAGACAGGGAGCTGTGTTTTATATCCATGTGGGTGGGGGATGAGACGGGGAGCTGTGTTTTATATCAATGTGGGTGGGGGAGGAGACGGGGAGCTGTGTTTTATATCCATGTAGGTGGGGGAGGAGACGGGGAGCTGTGTTTTATATCAATGTAGGTGGGGGAGGAGACGGGGAGCTGTGTTTTATATCGATGTAGGTGGGGGGAGGAGACGGGGAGCTGTGTTTTATATCAATGTAGGTGGGGGAGGAGACGGGGAGCTGTGTTTTATATCAATGTGGGTGGGGGAGGAGACGGGGAGCTGTGTTTTATATCAATGTAGGTGGGGGAGGAGACGGGGAGCTGTGTTTTATATCGATGTAGGTGGGGGAGGAGACGGGGAGCTGTGTTTTATATCAATGTGGGTGGGGGAGGAGACGGGGAGCTGTGTTTTATATCAATGTGGGTGGGGGAGGAGACGGGGAGCTGTGTTTTATATCAATGTAGGGGGGGGGGAGGAGACGGGGAGCTGTGTTTTATATCAATGTAGGGGGGAGGAGACGGGGAGCTGTGTTTTATATCAATGTGGGTGGGGGAGGAGACGGGGAGCTGTGTTTTATATCAATGTAGGGGGGAGGAGACGGGGAGCTGGGTGGGGGAGGAGACGGGGAGCTGTGTTTTATATCAATGTGGGTGGGGGAGGAGACAGGGAGCTGTGTTTTATATCAATGTAGGTGGGTGGGGGAGGAGACGGGGAGCTGTGTTTTATATCAATGTGGGTGGGGGAGGAGACGGGGAGCTGTGTTTTATATCAATGTAGGTGGGTGGGGGAGGAGACAGGGAGCTGTGTTTTATATCAATGTAGGTGGGGGAGGAGACGGGGAGCTGTGTTTTATATCCATGTGGGTGGGGGAGGAGACAGGGAGCTGTGTTTTATATCCATGTGGGTGGGGGAGGAGACGGGGAGCTGTGTTTTATATCAATGTAGGTGGGTGGGGGAGGAGACGGGGAGCTGTGTTTTATATCAATGTGGGTGGGGGAGGAGACAGGGAGCTGTGTTTTATATCAATGTAGGTGGGTGGGGGAGGAGACGGGGAGCTGTGTTTTATATCAATGTAGGTGGGGGAGGAGACGGGGAGCTGTGTTTTATATCAATGTGGGTGGGGAGGAGACAGGGAGCTGTGTTTTATATCAATGTAGGTGGGGGAGGAGACGGGGAGCTGTGTTTTATATCAATGTGGGTGGGGGAGGAGACGGGGAGCTGTGTTTTATATCAATGTAGGTGGGGGAGGAGACGGGGAGCTGTGTTTTATATCGATGTAGGGGGGGAGGAGACGGGGAGCTGTGTTTTATATCAATGTGGGTGGGGGAGGAGACGGGGAGCTGTGTTTTATATCAATGTGGGTGGGGGAGGAGACGGGGAGCTGTGTTTTATATCAATGTAGGGGGGGAGGAGACGGGGAGCTGTGTTTTATATCAATGTAGGGGGGGAGGAGACGGGGAGCTGTGTTTTATATCAATGTGGGTGGGGGAGGAGACGGGAGCTGTGTTTTATATCAATGTAGGGGGGAGGAGACGGGGAGCTGTGTTTTATATCAATGTAGGGGGGAGGAGACGGGGAGCTGTGTTTTATATCAATGTGGGTGGGGGAGGAGACAGGGAGCTGTGTTTTATATCAATGTGGGTGGGGGGGAGGAGACGGGAGCTGTGTTTTATATCAATGTGGGTGGGGGAGGAGACGGGGAGCTGTGTTTTATATCAATGTAGGTGGGTGGGGGAGGAGACAGGGAGCTGTGTTTTATATCAATGTGGGTGGGGGAGGAGACGGGGAGCTGTGTTTTATATCCATGTGGGTGGGGGAGGAGACAGGGAGCTGTGTTTTATATCAATGTGGGTGGGGGAGGAGACGGGGAGCTGTGTTTTATATCAATGTAGGTGGGTGGGGGAGGAGACGGGGAGCTGTGTTTTATATCAATGTGGGTGGGGGAGGAGACAGGGAGCTGTGTTTTATATCAATGTAGGTGGGGGGGGAGGAGACGGGGAGCTGTGTTTTATATCAATGTAGGTGGGGGAGGAGACGGGGAGCTGTGTTTTATATCAATGTGGGTGGGGGAGGAGACAGGGAGCTGTGTTTTATATCAATGTAGGTGGGGGAGGAGACGGGGAGCTGTGTTTTATATCCATGTAGGTGGGGGAGGAGACGGGGAGCTGTGTTTTATATCAATGTGGGTGGGTGGGGGAGGAGACGGGAGCTGTGTTTTATATCAATGTGGGTGGGGGAGGAGACAGGGAGCTGTGTTTTATATCAATGTAGGTGGGGAGGAGACGGGGAGCTGTGTTTTATATCCATGTGGGTGGGGGAGGAGACAGGGAGCTGTGTTTTATATCCATGTGGGTGGGGGAGGAGACGGGGAGCTGTGTTTTATATCAATGTAGGTGGGTGGGGGAGGAGACGGGGAGCTGTGTTTTATATCAATGTAGGTGGGTGGGGGAGGAGACGGGGAGCTGTGTTTTATATCAATGTGGGTGGGGGAGGAGACAGGGAGCTGTGTTTTATATCAATGTAGGTGGGTGGGGGAGGAGACGGGGAGCTGTGTTTTATATCAATGTAGGTGGGGGAGGAGACGGGGAGCTGTGTTTTATATCAATGTGGGTGGGGGAGGAGACAGGGAGCTGTGTTTTATATCAATGTAGGTGGGGGAGGAGACGGGGAGCTGTGTTTTATATCCATGTAGGTGGGGGAGGAGACGGGGAGCTGTGTTTTATATCAATGTAGGTGGGTGGGGAGGAGACGGGGAGCTGTGTTTTATATCAATGTGGGTGGGGGAGGAGACGGGGAGCTGTGTTTTATATCAATGTGGGTGGGGGAGGAGACGGGGAGCTGTGTTTTATATCAATGTAGGTGGGGGAGGAGACGGGGAGCTGTGTTTTATATCAATGTGGGTGGGTGGGGAGGAGACGGGGAGCTGTGTTTTATATCGATGTAGGTGGGGGAGCGGGGAGCTGTGTTTTATATCAATGTGGGTGGGGGAGGAGACGGGGAGCTGTGTTTTATATCGATGTAGGTGGGGGAGGAGACGGGGAGCTGTGTTTTATATCAATGTAGGTGGTGGGGGAGGAGACAGGGAGCTGTGTTTTATATCAATGTAGGTGGGGGAGGAGACGGGGAGCTGTGTTTTATATCAATGTAGGTGGGTGGGGGAGGAGACAGGGAGCTGTGTTTTATATCAATGTAGGTGGGTGGGGGAGGAGACGGGGAGCTGTGTTTTATATCAATGTGGGTGGGGGAGGAGATGGGGAGCTGTGTTTTATATCGATGTAGGTGGGGGGGGAGGAGACGGGGAGCTGTGTTTTATATCAATGTGGGTGGGGGAGGAGACAGGGAGCTGTGTTTTATATCAATGTTGGTGGGGGAGGAGACTGTGTTTTATATCAATGTAGGTGGGTGGGGGAGGAGACGGGGAGCTGTGTTTTATATCAATGTAGGTGGGGGAGGAGACGGGGAGCTGTGTTTTATATCCATGTAGGTGGGGGAGGAGATGGGGAGCTGTGTTTTATATCAATGTAGGTGGGGGAGGAGACGGGGAGCTGTGTTTTATATCAATGTAGGTGGGGGAGGAGACAGGGAGCTGTGTTTTATATCAATGTGGGTGGGGGATGAGGGGGAGCTGTGTTTTATATCAATGTGGGTGGGGGAGGAGACGGGGAGCTGTGTTTTATATCCATGTAGGTGGGGGAGGAGACGGGGAGCTGTGTTTTATATCAATGTAGGTGGGGGAGGAGACGGGGAGCTGTGTTTTATATCCATGTAGGTGGGGGAGGAGACGGGGAGCTGTGTTTTATATCGATGTAGGTGGGGGAGGAGACGGGGAGCTGTGTTTTATATCAATGTGGGTGGGGGAGGAGACGGGGAGCTGTGTTTTATATCAATGTAGGTGGGGGAGGAGACGGGGAGCTGTGTTTTATATCAATGTAGGTGGGGGAGGAGACGGGGAGCTGTGTTTTATATCAATGTGGGTGGGGGAGGAGACGGGGAGCTGTGTTTTATATCAATGTGGGTGGGGAGGAGACGGGGAGCTGTGTTTTATATCAATGTAGGTGGGGGAGGAGATGGGGAGCTGTGTTTTATATCAATGTAGGTGGGGGAGGAGATGGGGAGCTGTGTTTTATATCAATGTAGGTGGGGGAGGAGACGGGGAGCTGTGTTTTATATCAATGTAGGTGGGGGAGGAGACGGGGAGCTGTGTTTTATATCAATGTAGGTGGGTGGGGGAGGAGACGGGGTGGGGGGAGCTGTGTTTTATATCAATGTAGGTGGGTGGGGGAGGAGACGGGGAGCTGTGTTTTATATCAATGTGGGTGGGGGAGGAGACGGGGAGCTGTGTTTTATATCCATGTAGGTGGGGGGGGAGGAGACGGGAGCTGTGTTTTATATCAATGTAGATGGGGGAGGAGACGGGGAGCTGTGTTTTATATCCATGTGGGTGGGGGGGGAGGAGACAGGGAGCTGTGTTTTATATCCATGTGGGTGGGGGAGGAGACGGGGAGCTGTGTTTTATATCCATGTAGGTGGGGGGGGAGGAGACGGGGAGCTGTGTTTTATATCAATGTAGGTGGGGGAGGAGACAGGGAGCTGTGTTTTATATCCATGTAGGTGGGGGGGGAGGAGACAGGGAGCTGTGTTTTATATCCATGTGGGTGGGGGATGAGACGGGGAGCTGTGTTTTATATCAATGTGGGTGGGGGAGGAGACAGGGAGCTGTGTTTTATATCCATGTAGGTGGGGGAGGAGACGGGGAGCTGTGTTTTATATCAATGTAGGTGGGGGAGGAGACGGGGAGCTGTGTTTTATATCAATGTAGGTGGGGGAGGAGACGGGGAGCTGTGTTTTATATCGATGTAGGTGGGGGAGGAGACGGGGAGCTGTGTTTTATATCAATGTGGGTGGGGGAGGAGACGGGGAGCTGTGTTTTATATCAATGTGGGTGGGGGAGGAGACGGGGAGCTGTGTTTTATATCAATGTAGGGGGAGGAGACGGGGAGCTGTGTTTTATATCAATGTAGGGGGAGGAGACGGGGAGCTGTGTTTTATATCAATGTGGGTGGGGGAGGAGACGGGGAGCTGTGTTTTATATCAATGTAGGGGGGAGGAGACGGGGAGCTGTGTTTTATATCAATGTAGGGGGAGGAGACGGGGAGCTGTGTTTTATATCAATGTGGGTGGGGGAGGAGACAGGGAGCTGTGTTTTATATCAATGAAGGTGGGTGGGGGAGGAGACGGGGAGCTGTGTTTTATATCAATGTGGGTGGGGAGGAGACGGGGAGCTGTGTTTTATATCAATGTAGGTGGGTGGGGGAGGAGACAGGGAGCTGTGTTTTATATCAATGTAGGTGGGGGAGGAGACGGGGAGCTGTGTTTTATATCCATGTGGGAGGGGGAGGAGACAGGGAGCTGTGTTTTATATCCATGTGGGTGGGGGAGGAGACGGGGAGCTGTGTTTTATATCAATGTAGGTGGGTGGGGGAGGAGACGGGGAGCTGTGTTTTATATCAATGTGGGTGGGGAGGAGACAGGGAGCTGTGTTTTATATCAATGTAGGTGGGTGGGGGAGGAGAAGGGGAGCTGTGTTTTATATCAATGTAGGTGGGGGAGGAGACGGGGAGCTGTGTTTTATATCAATGTGGGTGGGGGAGGAGACAGGGAGCTGTGTTTTATATCAATGTAGGTGGGGGTGGAGACGGGGAGCTGTGTTTTATATCCATGTAGGTGGGGGAGGAGACGGGGAGCTGTGTTTTATATCAATGTGGGTGGGTGGGGGTGGAGACGGGGAGCTGTGTTTTATATCAATGTGGGTGGGGGAGGAGACAGGGAGCTGTGTTTTATATCAATGTAGGTGGGGGAGGAGACGGGGAGCTGTGTTTTATATCCATGTGGGTGGGGGAGGAGACAGGGAGCTGTGTTTTATATCCATGTGGGTGGGGGAGGAGACGGGGAGCTGTGTTTTATATCAATGTAGGTGGGTGGGGGAGGAGACGGGGAGCTGTGTTTTATATCAATGTAGGTGGGTGGGGGAGGAGACGGGGAGCTGTGTTTTATATCAATGTGGGTGGGGGAGGAGACAGGGAGCTGTGTTTTATATCAATGTAGGTGGGTGGGGGAGGAGACGGGGAGCTGTGTTTTATATCAATGTAGGTGGGGGAGGAGACGGGGAGCTGTGTTTTATATCAATGTGGGTGGGGGAGGAGACAGGGAGCTGTGTTTTATATCAATGTAGGTGGGGGAGGAGACGGGGAGCTGTGTTT
>NC_088233.1:7269743-7324743 GCF_036934945.1 Oncorhynchus masou masou
GGATGATACACAGCTGTACATTTCAATGAAACATGGTGAAGCCCCAAAATTGCCCTCGCTAAAGCATGTGTTTCAGACATAAGGAAGTGGATGGCAGCAAACTTTCTTTTTAAACTCGGATAAAACAGAGATGCTTGTTCTAGGTCCCAAGAAACAAAGAGATCTTCTGTTGAATCTGACAATTAATCTTAATGGTTGTACAGTCATCTCAAATAAAACTGTGAAGGACCTCGGCGTTACTCTGGACCCTGATCTCTCTTTTGAAGAACATATCAAGACCATTTCAAGGACAGCTTTTTTCCATCTACGTAACATTGCAAAAATCAGAAACTTTCTGTCCAAAAATGATGCAGAAAAATTAATCCATGCTTTTGTCACTTCTAGGTTAGACTACTGCAATGCTCTACTTTCCGGCTACCCGGATAAAGCACTAAATAAACTTCAGTTAGTGCTAAATACGGCTGCTAGAATCCTGACTAGAACCAAAAAATTTGATCATATTACTCCAGTGCTAGCCTCCCTACACTGGCTTCCTGTCAAAGCAAGGGCTGATTTCAAGGTTTTACTGCTAACCTACAAAGCATTGCATGGGCTTGCTCCTACCTATCTCTCTGATTTGGTCCTGCCGTTACATACCTACACGTACGCTACGGTCACAAGACGCAGGCCTCCTAATTGTCCCTAGAATTTCTAAGCAAACAGCTGGAGGCAGGGCTTTCTCCTATAGAGCTCCATTTTTAAACGGTCTGCCTACCCATGTCAGAGACGCAAACTCGGTCTCAACCTTTAAGTCTTTACTGAAGACTCATCTCTTCAGTGGGTCATATGATTGAGTGTAGTCTGGCCCAGGAGTGGGAAGGTGAACGGAAAGGCTCTGGAGCAACGAACCACCCTTGCTGTCTCTGCCTGGCCGGTTCCCCTCTTTCCACTGGGATTCTCTGCCTCTAACCCTATTACAGGGGCTGAGTCACTGGCTTGCTGGGGCTCTCTCATGCCGTCCCTGAGGGGGTGCGTCACCTAGTGGGTTGATTCACTGATGTGGTCATCCTGTCTGGGTTGGCGCCCCCCCCCCCTCCGTGGCGGAGATCTTTGCGGGCTATACTCAGCTTTGTCTCAGGATGGTAAGTTGGTGGTTGAAGATATCCCTCCAGTGGTGTGGGGGCTGTGCTTTGGCATAGTGGGTGGGGTTATATCCTTCCTGTTTGGCCCTGTCCGGGGGACTCCTCGGGTGGGGCCACAGTGTCTCCTGACCCCTCCTGTCTCAGCCTTCAGTATTTATGCTGCAGTAGTTTATGTGTCCTGGGGTCAGTTTGTTATATCTGGAGTACTTCTCCTGTCCAATTCGGTGTCCTGTGTGAATCTAAGTGTGCGTTCTCTAATTCTCTCCTTCTCTCTCGGAGGACCTGAGCCCTAGGACCATGCCCCAGGACTACCTGACATGATGACTCCTTGCTGTCCCCAGTCCACCTGGCCGTGCTGCTGCTCCAGTTTCAACTGAACCGCGGCCCTAGGACCATGCCCCAGGACTACTTGACATGATGACTCCTTGCTGTCCCCAGTCCACCTGGCCGTGCTGCTGCTCCAGTTTCAACTGTTCTGCCTTATTATTATTCGACCATGCTGGTCATTTATGAACATTTGAACATCTTGGCCATGTTCTGTTATAATCTCTACTCCAGAAGAGGACTGGCCACCCCACATAGCCTGGTTCCTCTCTACTTCCTAGGTTTTGGCTTTTCTAGGGAGTTTTTCCTAGCCACCGTGCTTCTACACCTGCATTGCTTGCTGTTTGGGGTTTTAGGCTGGGTTTCTGTACAGCACTTTGAGATATCAGCTGATGTACAAGGGCTATATAAATAAATTTGATTTGATTTGATTTGATTTGCTAATAACAAGTTTATTTAACCAGGCAAGTCAGTTAAGAACAAATTCTTATTTTCAATAAGGGCCTAGGAACAGTGGGTTAACTGCCTTGTTCAGGGGCAGAACGACAGATTTTTACCTTGTCAGTTTAGGGACTAGATCTTGCAGCCATTTGGTTACTAGTCCAACATTCTAACCACTAGGCTACCTGCCGCCCCTCCACTCTAACCACTAGTCTACCTGCCGCCCCTCCACTCTAACCACTAGGCTACCTGCCGCCCCTCCACTCTAACCACTAGGCTACCTGCCGCCCCTCCACTCTAACCACTAGGCTACCTGCCTCCCCCCCACTCTAACCACTAGGCTACCTGCCTCCCCCCACTCTAACCACTAGGCTACCTGCCTCCCCTCTAACCACTAGGCTACCTGCCTCCCCCTCTAACCACTAGGCTACCTGCCGCCCCCCACTCTAACCACTAGGCTACCCTGCCGCCCCTCCACTCTAACCACAAGGCTACCTGCCTCCCCCACTCTAACCACTAGGCTACCTGCCTCCCCCCACTCTAACCACTAGGCTACCTGCCTCCCCCTCTAACCACTAGGCTACCTGCCTCCCCCTCTAACCACTAGGCTACCTGCCGCCCCTCCACTCTAACCACAAGGCTACCTGCCTCCCCCACTCTAACCACTAGGCTACCTGCCTCCCCCTCTAACCACTAGGCTACCCTGCCGCCCTCCACTCTAACCACAAGGCTACCTGCCTCCCCCTCTAACCACAAGGCTACCTGCCTCCCCCTCTAACCACTAGGCTACCTGCCTCCCCCACTCTAACCACAAGGCTACCTCTCCCCCTCTAACCACAAGGCTACCTGCCTCCCCCTCTAACCACTAGGCTACCCTGCCGCCCCTCCACTCTAACCACAAGGCTACCTGCCTCCCCCCTCTAACCACTAGGCTACCTGCCACCCCTCCACTCTAACCACAAGGCTACCTGCCACCCCTCCACTCTAACCACAAGGCTACCTGCCACCCCTCCACTCTAACCACAAGGCTACCTGCCACCCCTCCACTCTAACCACAAGGCTACCTGCCACCCCTCCACTCTAACCACAAGGCTACCTGCCACCCCTCCACTCTAACCACTAGGCTACCTGCCTCCCCCCTCTAACCACTAGGCTACCTGCCTCCCCTCCACTCTAACCACTAGGCTACCTGCCTCCCCCCTCTAACCACAAGGCTACCTGCCTCCCCCTCTAACCACTAGGCTACCTGCCTCCCCCTCTAACCACTAGGCTACCTGCCTCCCCCTCTAACCACTAGGTTACCTGCCTCCCCCTCTAACCACTAGGTTACCTGCCTCCCCCTCTAACCACAAGGCTACCTGCCTCCCCCTCTAACCACTAGGCTACCTGCCTCCCCCTCTAACCACTAGGTTACCTGCCTCCCCCTCTAACCACTAGGTTACCTGCCTCCCCCTCTAACCACTAACCACCACTAGGTTACCTGCCTCCCCTCTAACCACTAGGCTACCTGCCTCCCCCTAACCACTAGGTTACCTACCTCCCCCTCTAACCACTAGGGTTACCTGCCTCCCCCTCTAACCACTAGGCTACCCTGCCACCCCTCCACTCTAACCACTAGGCTACCTGCCTCCCCCTCTAACCACTAGGCTACCTGCCTCCCCCCTCCACTCTAACCACTAGGCTACCTGCCTCCCCCCTAACCACTAGGTTACCTACCTCCCCCTCTAACCACTAGGTTACCTGCCTCCCCCTCTAACCACTAGGCTACCCTGCCCCACTCTAACCACTAGGCTACCTGCCTCCCCCTCTAACCACTAGGCTACCTGCCTCCCCTCCACTCTAACCACTAGGCTACCCTGCCCCCCTCCACTCTAACCACTAGGCTACCTGCCTCCCCCTCTAACCACTAGGCTACCTGCCTCCCCTCTAACCACTAGGCTACCTGCCTCCCCCTCTAACCACTAGGCTACCTGCCTCCCCCTCTAACCACTAGGCTACCTGCCTCCCCCTCTAACCACTAGGTTACCTGCCTCCCCCTCTAACCACTAGGCTACCTGCCTCCCCCTCTAACCACTAGGCTACCTGCCTCCCCCTCTAACCACTAGGCTACCTACCTCCCCCTCTAACCACTAGGCTACCTGCCGCCTCCCCCTCTAACCACTAGGCTACCTGCCTCCCCCCTCTAACCACTAGGCTACCTGCCTCCCCCTCTAACCACTAGGCTACCTGCCTCCCCCCTCTAACCACTAGGCTACCTGCCTCCCCACACTGAGGTCAGTGCACTGACTTGGCTGTTAGTATTATTATCTAGAGGAGTGAGGAATGATCTCACTGCTCTACTGATGTAATTGCTGGTATAAGTGGGGTCGTTCCCCAGTCATGAAATAACACTCTCTACTTCCTCATTCTGTCCTATTATTGTGTAGAGAAGAGAGGAATGATCTCTACTTCCTCATTCTGTATTATTATTATGTAGAGAAGAGAGGAATGATCTCTACTTCCTCATTCTGTATTATTATTATGTAGAGAAGAGAGGAATGATCTCTACTTCCTCATTCTGTATTATTATTATGTAGAGAAGAGAGGAATGATCTCTACTTCCTCATTCTGTATTATTATTGTGTAGAGAAGAGAGGAATGATCTCTACTTCCTTCCTCATTCTGTCTTATTATTCTGTGTAGAGAAGAGAGGAATGATCTCTACTTCCTCCTTCTGTCTTATTCTCTACTTCCTCATTCTGTCTTATTATTGTGTAGAGAAGAGAGTCTTATTTATTATTGTGTAGAGAAGAGAATGGTCTTATTATTGTGTAGAGAAGAGAGGAATGATCTCTACTTCCTCATTCTGTATTATTATTGTGTAGAGAAGAGAGGAATGATCTCTACTTCCTCATTCTGTCCTATTATTGTGTAGAGAAGAGAGGAATGATCTCTACTTCCTCCTTCAGTCTTATTATTATGTAGAGAAGAGAGGAATGATCTCTACTTCCTCGTAATGTCTTTCCAAACATTTTCATGTTCTCTCATGACCTCCGAATCTTCAACTTAGGAGCATCTGCACTCCTGACCCAGAGTCTATTTTCACTCATAGTTGACTGTGTCCATGTGAGTGAATGATCACATCCTGTGAGATAGAGAGAGAGAAATAGAGAGAGAGAGAAATAGAGAGAGAGAAATAGAGAGAGAGAGAAATAGAGAGAGAGAGAAATAGAGAGAGAAATAGAGAAATAGAGAGAGAGAGAAATAGAGAGAGAGAGACATAGAGAGAGAGAAATAGAGAGAGAGAGAGAGAAAAATAGAGAGAGAGAAATAGAGAGAGAGAGAGAGAGAGAGAGAGAGCGAGGGAGGATTTCAGGAGAATCACTACTGAATCCCCCCCCCAGTTTGGTTTGGTGATGTTCTTATTAAACATTATGCATCAAAGCTATCCTATCTGGGATGTGAGAGAGGGGATACAAGTTTCAGGGCAGGCGTTTTGCATAGAAACAAATCCCTGAAGTAGAATTTGAGACACCTGAGAGGTTTCACCTGATGTATCTACATTTCCCTCACTGAACAGCAGACCATTAAGTGTTTTTCCCCCAGAATTCTTTCAACAATTATACAGTAGATTCACATCTTTAATCAATAATCATTTCAGGTATGACTTTCATATCAGTTTAAAGTCAGCTTAATTAGGGGTTTACTATGCAGTCCAGCAATAAAGAATTGGTTCAGTAGTAGGTCTCATAGAGTTGAGTAATATCTGAGTTTCTCTACAGCACCCCGCTCAAACACTTGATATGAGGAAGAGGGGAGGAGCTAATAAGAGGGGAGGAGCTCATAAGAGGGGAGGAGCTCATAAGAGGGGAGGAGCTCATAAGAAAGGAGGAGCTCATAAGAGGGGAGGAGCTCATAAGAGGGGAGGAGCTCATGAGAGAGGAGGAGCTCATAAGAGGGGAGGAGCTCATAAGAGGGGAGGAGCTCATAAGAGAGGAGGAGCTCATAAGAGGGGAGGAGCTCATAAGAGGGGAGGAGCTCATAAGAGAGGAGGAGCTCATAAGAGGGGAGGAGCTCATAAGAGGGGAGGAGCTCATAAGAGGGAGGAGCTCATAAGAGGGGAGGAGCTCATAAGAGCTCATAAGAGGGGAGGAGCTAATTTACTGGGGAGGATATGGTTCATGTTGTGAAATAGTAATGAACACATTGCCCTGGTGGCAGACACTGGCAGAGCCTCGGGAATATGGACCTCACCCTCTTCCACTGATTGTCTGTCTATGATCTAGTACAGGGATCATCAAATAGAGAATGGAACATAATTACAAATCATTTGTAGATGATTTGACCACAAGAAGCCCAAACAGATATATAAGACAAGACTAAAGCATAATAATTGTAAACCTTGTTTACATTTGTTTTGATCATGTCTCTCTGTATTAATAGTGGGAATACTTGGAAACAGATTTCCAATATTAAATTAACTTGGAGCTGAAATCCTGATGTTTTTTTACAGTCTTTTATGTCCAACAATGACAATAAAATAATATATCAAAAATATCTTTTTTTAAAAGTGTATTTATAGTTTTATAATTTCATAGACAATAGATAAAAGCCAGATGTACAAAACTTTGGATTCCCCCTGACAGATGACATAAAATAAAACAGAAAACATGGGTGGCCAAATTATTCCACCCGGGGATCAAATAAAACCACCCGAAATTCAAATAAAACCACCCACTGGCCAAATAAAACTACCCACTGGCCAAATAAAACTACCTGCAGGCCAAATAAAACCAACCACTGGCCAAATAAAACCACCCACATAAAACCACCCACATAGCAAATAAAACCACCCGGGGGTCAAATAAAACCACCCACAGGCCAAATAAACCACCCACAAGCCAAATAAAACCACCCACAGGCCAAATAAAACCACCCACCGGCCAAATAAAACAACCCGGGGGTCAAATAAAACCACCCACAGGCCAAATAAAACCACCCACAGGTCAAATATAACCACCCACAGGCCAAATAAAACCACCCACAGGTCAAATATAACCACCCACAGGCCAAATAAAACCATCCACAGGCCAAATAAAACCACCCACAGGCCAAATGAAACCACCCACAGGTCAAATAAAACCACCCACAGGTCAAATATAACCACCCATATGCCAAATAAAACCACCCACAGGCCAAATAACACCACCCACAGGCCTAATAAAACCATTCACAGGCCTAATAAAACCACCCACAGGCCAAATAAAACCACCCACAGGCCAAATGAAACCACCCACAGGCCAAATAAAACCACCCACAGGCCGCCAGTTGGGGACTCTGCTGTAGTATGTAGTATGTATGATAATTAACACACATTCACATGCACTGTCTGGAAACACACACACAGATACAAGCATACACACAGTACACACACACACACACACACACACACACACACACACAACACACACACACACGATGAGTCATCTGTCAGGGAGAATCCAAAATTTCATACATCTGATTAATGACCTGGCTTGTATCTACTGTCTATGAAATGAAACTAAATATATATATACACACATATATATATACAACTATGCTTTAGTGATCTGGGCCCATATCCACAAAGGTTCTCTGAGTAGGAGTGCTGATCTAGGATCTGTCCATACAAATCTTATTCACTGATGATCTGAAAGTCAAGACTGATCCCAGATCAGCACTCCGGGACACTTCTTGGATACAGGCCCTTGTCTCGTCTTGTCACAATTGTAACATCGTCAAGATGGGAGTATAAGCCTGGATAGGGATTTGAGCCACACAATGCCCTTGAACCTATCCGTAAGTATATAGTAAGAAAATATCATGACTTCATGACACTTCCTGTAACGAGACTAAAGAAGCCTAGCAAAATACAAAACAAGTAACACAATCTTATGTAACTGAGATATGCTCTGTTTAATAACTTCATTATCATTTATATAAACAACCTCCCTGACCCGTATCCTGTACTGAGTGGTCTAGTAAAAACAGGTAGTGCAATAGAAGTCTTATGTAGCGCAGATACAGTCAGAGTACAAGGAGAAGATAAGCCTCGCCTCTCATTATAATCTCCACCCTGCACGGCCCTCAGGACGGCCGGCGGTCAGACGATAACACTGCTGAGGACGGCCTACGGTCAGACGATAACACTGTTGAGGACGGCCTACGGTCAGACGATAACACTGTTGAGGACGGCCTACGGTCAGACGATAACACTGTTGAGGACGGCCTACGGTCAGACGATAACACTGTTGAGGACGGCCGGCGGTCAGACGATAACACTGTTGAGGACGGCCTACGGTCAGACGATAACACTGTTGAGGACGGCCTACGGTCAGATGATAACACTGTTGAGGACGGCCGGCGGTCAGACGATAACACTGTTGAGGACGGCCTACGGTCAGACGATAACACTGTTGAGGACGGCCTACGGTCAGATGATAACACTGTTGAGGACGGCCTACGGTCAGACGATAACACTGTTGAGGAACAAAAGGAAACACAAACAATGAGCAAAAAAAAATCAAAACATAAATATATATTTGTCTAATCGCACACTACCAAGAGTCTCTTGATATGTAGGATGTAGTTTCTCATTTCTTGACGTTCTGTAAGTAAATGAGCAGACCGCACAAATGGCTCACAGCATAACAGCTGTTCCTACATAGAACTGTGTACTGCCCCAACATCATCAGACTGTGTTGTGTGAATCATGGATTTCTTGGAATGGCGAGTTCGGGTTTCCCAGGATTTTGACACATACCTTTATATAGTATTTTTCGTTTTGTACCCAAGTTTTGCCATGTTAAAACGTTCATGCTTATGGTTTCACTTCCTTGCCAAAACAAGCATTCAGTCATCACAACTGTCACGTGTGCTCCCTCTCCGGCCTCGAGGTCATCCAGGCTGCTCGTTAGGGCGCACACCTGTCACCGTCGTCACGCACGTCAGCGCATTATTGACACTCACCTGGAATCCATCGCCTCCTTGATTACCTGCCCTATATATGTCACTCACTTTGGTTCCTTCCCCAGGCGTTATTGTTTCTGTTTCAGTTTCATGTTTGTACGTGTTTCTTGTTTTGCTCATTTGTTTATTAAATTACGCACTCCCTGAACTTGTTTCCAGACTCCCGGCGCACACGTTACAACCACCGAGTGGTGCGTTCAGTTCAATGAAACGTTTGCTACCTTGCATGACAGTTTGTGTTGGACAACACATTTCCCCAAGCATTATTGAACAGACTTTGAGGTACTTTGGCTTTGTGGGTGTGGTTTGAAGCAAGGAGTGACGTATCTACAGAGCAGCGGTGCCCAACCCTTTCCGTTTAATTAAACGTTGCACAATGTTTTTTTTTAATTAATTTATTTTACATTGAACAACATGGTTGGTTCAGATGATGGGAGTGCTGGATGGAGATTAGAGTGAACCACTCAGTAAATTCCAGGTGGTACAGTGGGCCACTTGTCCCATTGACCAATAGCAATAGGTAATGGTGTTCTTAGCAACAATTCTAGTAACAAAAAAAAAGTTGAACCATCTGAAACTAATTTGTGTGACCCACAAAGTGGAGATTTACTGCTGAACAATGCAGCTTTCCACACAGGACCGTTTCTTGTTGTTGCTTGTCACCACCCAGATGTCTTCAGCTTTGCACTTCTCTGAGGATGACTTCTCAAATGTCCTGATCTTTAAAACACGATCAGGCTCCAGCTATAGAGTTTACCATGCCAGTTGTCTCCATTTTAGGTCATACATCCGTCACCTAATTTTTGTAGCTGATTGTTGGGGGATGTTTGTTTGTTGACAAGATGAATAAAGAATTTATTATTTTTTTTTACCTTTATTTAACCAGTCAAGTCAGTTAAGAACAAATTTTTATTTTCAATGACAGCCTAGGAACAGTGGGTTAACTGCCTGTTCAGTGGCAGAATGACAGATTTGTACCTCGTCAGCTCGGGGGTTTGAACTTTCAACCTTCTGATTACTAGTCCAACGCTCTAACCATTAGGCTACCCTGCCAAATAAAACTTTGTTTGCTTATATTTTTTTTAAGAGACTGTTGGCTGATTGCCAAGGGTAGTCCCAGATTCCCAGAGTCAAGAAGGAAGTCTGATGAGGTTGGTTGTCTGTCTTTCCTAGCCCCCCAGGAAGACTCCTACTGGCTGACTGTCTCCTCTCACATAACCCTTGACACACTCTGAGTAATCACATTACTCCCAGCTGTGTTTCCCAGCAGCAGAGGAAAACTGTGTCATTGGAGGCAGAGCTCATCCTGGGACAGACATCCCTAGACAGACATTACAGCTCATCCTGAGACAGACATCTCTAGACATACATTACAGCTAATCCTGAGACAGACATCTCTAGACATACATTACAGCTAATCCTGAGACATCTCTAGACAGACATTACAGCTAATCCTGAGACATCTCTAGACAGACATTACAGCTCATCCTGAGACAGACATCCCTAGGCAGACATTACAGCTAATCCTGAGACAGACATCTCTAGACATACATTACAGCTAATCCTGAGACATCCCTAGACAGACATTACAGCTAATCCTGAGACAGACATCCCTGGGCAGACATTACAGCTCATCCTGAGACAGACATCCCTAGGCAGACATTACAGCTAATCCTGAGACAGACATCCCTAGGCAGACATTACAGCTAATCCTGAGACAGACATCCCTAGGCAGACATTACAGCTAATCCTGAGACAGACATCCCTAGACAGACATTACAGCTCAGACATCTCTAGACAGAGGTTACAGCTCATGCTGAGACATCAAACGATACAACAGGTATAACAACCTTACAGTGAAATGTTTACTTACAAACCAACAATGCAGTTTTAAGAAAATCCCCCCCCAAAAAGTAACAAATAAGAATAACAACTAATTAAAGAGCAGCAGTAAATAACAATAGCGGGGCTTTAAACAGGGGTACCAGTACAGAGTCAATGTGGAGGCTATATACAGGAGGTACCGGTACAGAGTCAATGTGGAGGCTATTTACAGGCGGGAGTCAATGTGGACCGTCAATGTACAGAGTCAATGTGGAGGCTATATACAGGGTATTACGGTACAGAGTCAGTGTGGAGGCTATATACAGGGTATTACGGTACAGAGTCAATGTGGAGGCTATATACAGGGGGTACCGGTACAGAGTCAATGTGGAGGCTATATACAGGGTGTTACGGTACAGAGTCAATGTGGAGGCTATATACAGGGTGTTATGGTACAGAGTCAATGTGAAGGCTATATACAGGGTGTTACGGTACAGAGTCAATGTGGAGGCTATATACAGGGGGTACCGGTACAGAGTCAATGTGGAGGCTATATACAGGGTGTTACGGTACAGAGTCAATGTGGAGGCTCTATACAGGGGGTACCGGTACATAGTCAATGTGGTGGCTATATACAGGGTGTTATGGTACAGAGTCAATGTGGTGGCTATATACAGGGGGTACCGGTACAGAGTCAATGTGGAGGCTATATACAGGGGGTACCGATACAGAGTCAATGTGGAGGCTATGTACAGGGGGTACCGGTACATAGTCAATGTGGTGGCTATATACAGGGTGTTACGGTACAGAGTCAACATCCCTCGACAGATGGTGCAGTTCTAATATGCTATATGTAATAGATACATGAAAGGGAATGTTAAACTATAGCCTATAAATCTAATAGTAGGCTACATGATCTCTCCATATACCTGTTAGGTTCAATATGAGAAAACTGCAGGTTTTGAATGTGTTGACAATTGAATTGAATGGAATATAATTTTCTACAGCCACTTCAGTCGTACTGGTTTCTCATAATTGGATCTAAACTAGCACTGACTGTGTTAACACATAGTGCTGATAATCCCTCCTCGCCATAGCAACACATTAAAAGTCCAGTACAGTTATCGTATTTCCCAAATTAAAAAACAGAACAAAACATCATCTTTAATCTTTTTTACGCAATTACAATGCTCAAGAATTTGAAAAATTGTAGCTTTTATCTCATCCCAACTATGATCCCTGACAGCTGTGATCCATTATTGATATCACTTGTTAAATCCGCTTCAAATCAGTCTAAATGAAGAGGAGGAGACAGGATAAAGAAGGGTTTTTAAGCCTTGAGACAACTGAGTCATGGATTTTGTAGGTGTGCTATTCAGAGGGTGAACAGGCAAGACAAAAGATTTAAGTGCCTTTGAACGGGGTAATGGTAGTAGATGGTATAAGCTCACCTGTTTGAGTGTGACCAGATTTTCAACACTGCTGAGTTTTTCCACACTCAACAGTTTTCCCGTGTGTATGAAGAATGGTCCACCACCTAAAGGACATTCAGCCAACTTGACACAACTGTAGGAAGCTTTGAAGTCAACATGGGTCCTGCATCTCTGTGGAACGCTTTAGACACCTTGTAGAGTCCATTCCTCGACAAATTGAGGCTCGTTCTGGTGTCACTAAATTTGTGTTCCTAATGTTTGGTAAGCTCAGTGTATATTGTACAGAGATCAAAATTCAAAAGGTCGGACAGGAACACAGTTGATGTGTACATTAACCCCCGCTGTACCAAACTAAATGCTTATATTAACCCCCACTGTACCAAACTAAATGCTAGGCTTATATTAACCCCCACTGTACCAAACTAAATGCTAGGCTTATATTAACCCCCACTGTACCAAACTAAATGCTTATATTAACCCCACTGTACCAAACTAAATGCTAGGCTTATATTAACCCCCACTGTACCAAACTAAATGCTAGGCTTATATTAACCCCCGCTGTACCAAACTAAATGCCTATATTAACCCCCACTGTACCAAACTAGATGCTAGGCTTATATTAACCCCCGCTGTACCAAACTAAATGCTAGGCTTATATTAACCCCCACTGTACCAAACTAAATGCTTATATTAACCCCCACTGTACCAAACTAAATGCTAGGCTTATATTAACCCCCACTGTACCAAACTAAATGCTCAGTTGGAAGCAATGTGAAATTTTATTTAACCATGGCAAGTCAGTTAAGAACAAATTCTAATTTTCAATGACGGCCTAGAAACAGTGGGTTAACTGCCTGTTCAAGGGCAGAATGACAGATTTGTACATTGTCAGGTCAGGGATTTGAACTTGCAATCATCCATCTACAAGTCCAATGCTCTAACCACTAGGATACCCTGCCAGCCCAAACAACGTGCAGGTTGAGATAAATACAAGAGAGGATTCAGATATAACATAGGCCCCCTACTGTGTTCACGACCCAGTGGGCTTTCTCTGGCATGCTGCTAAGTAGCTTGCTAGCTAAAAGTCACAACACAGATTTCAAAAAGGGTATCAGTATTGTTCTGCTGGAGAGATCTTAGATGGTAAACAAAGTCGTATGTTTTGCACATTTAATGACAGTTTTAAGGCGTAACATATTTTAATTAGTTACCATTGATGTATAAAATGTCTGGATTTACGTGAAGCAAGTAGTAATGTCTGTCTTTACGTGAAGCAAGTAGTAATGTCTGTCTTTACGTGAAGCAAGTAGTAATGTCTGGCTTTACGTGAAGCAAGTAGTAATGTCTGTCTTTACGTGAAGCAAGTAGTAATGTCTGTCTTTACGTGAAGCAAGTAGTAATGTCTGGCTTTACGTGAAGCAAGTAGTAATGTCTGTCTTTCGTGAAGCAAGTAGTAATGTCTGTCTTTCGTGAAGCAAGTAGTAATGTCTGTCTTTTGATTTTAAGTTTTTTAACATGGGGTGAGGGGACCAGTACCTTTATGATAAACTTTGTCAATACTAAATAAAATAACTTATTCAACTTACAATATATAGTGCTATATAGTATATATAGTATATAGTGTATATATAGTGCTATATAGTATATATATATAGTATATAGTGTATATATAGTATATAGTATATATATATAGTATATAGTGTATATATAGTGCTATATAGTATATATAGTATATAGTGTATATATAGTATATAGTATATATATATAGTATATAGTGTATATATAGTATATAGTATATATATATAGTATATAGTGTATATATAGTATATAGTATATATATATAGTATATAGTGTATATATAGTGCTATATAGTATATATAGTATATAGTGTATATATAGTGCTATATAGTATATATAGTATATAGTGTATATATAGTGCTATATAGTATATATAGTATATAGTGTATATATAGTGCTATATAGTATATATAGTATATAGTGTATATATAGTGCTATATAGTATATATAGTATATAGTGTATATATAGTATATAGTGTATATATAGTGCTATATAGTATATATAGTATATAGTGTATATATAGTATATAGTGTATATATAGTATATAGTGTATATATAGTATATAGTATATATATAGTATATAGTATATATATAGTATACAGTATATATATAGTGTATATATAGTATATAGTATATATATAGTATATAGTATATATAGTATATAGTGTATATATAGTATATAGTATATATATAGTATACAGTATATATATAGTGTATATATAGTATATAGTATATATATAGTGTATATATAGTATATAGTATATATATAGTGCTATAAAAATCTCTAAATGCTGTAAAACAACAACAACAAAAAACAGGTCCTGGTTTCATCAAAATAATCGTCCACTTTGATTAAAAAAACACGTTTTTTGTTGTTGTTTTTTCAGTGTGCGGGACCTTTAACGTCGCACCACTCTATCGAAGCAGGGTGAATCTCCTGTCCTGGGGCTGATCCACATGAGCTGATACTACTTATGCAACCAGGTAGTAAGTGATAAATACACCACAGAGACTGGAGAGATTACATCTGCACTCATGAAGATAAAACTGTGTGTGTGTGTGTGTGTGTGTGTGTGTGTGTGTGTGTGTGTGTGTGTGTGCGTGTGTGCGTGCGTGTGTGTGTGTGTGTGTGTGTGTGTGTGTGTGTGTGTGTGTGTGTGTGTGTGTGTGTGTGTGCGTGTGTGTGTGTGTGTGTGTGTGTCACAATGTGTGAAGTCAGCAAAAGTGATGAGCATTAAGTGCCACGCTTGTCAATATCAGGGCCTGGACCTCCCACTATGTGCCAGGTTATTAATGCATTGCTATGGCAGAGAGAGGAGCAGGTAGAGAGAGGAGAGGAGCAGGTAGAGAGAGGAGAGGAGCAGGTAGAGAGGAGAGGAGCAGGCAGAGAGAGGAGAGGAGCAGGCAGAGAGAGGAGAGGAGCAGGCAGAGAGAGGAGCAGGCAGGGAGAGGAGCAGGCAGAGAGAGGAGCAGGCAGAGAGAGGAGCAGGCAGGGAGAGGAGCAGGCAGGGAGAGGAGCAGGCAGGGAGAGGAGCAGGCAGGGAGAGGAGCAGGCAGAGAGAGGAGCCGGCAGAGAGAGGAGCCGGCAGAGAGAGGAGCCGGCAGAGAGAGAAACTAAAGACTGATCAATATTAAACAGTTAGGGTTGCATCCCAAATGACTGTATTCCCTATATAGTGCACTACGTTTGACTACTACACAGGAAATAGGGTGTCATTGGGGGCGGAAACCTAGACTCTGCAATGAATCATCTAGTTCATTCCTTAAATGCCCCTCGGGGATCTTAAAGTAATGACGTCAGCTTCACCGTATGGATGCAGCACTGCAACGTGGCGCAGGACTTCAGGAGTCTTGCATGTCTTGCAGTACGTCTCTTGTTACACAGGTGAAAAGAAAACAGGTTTCTTCCACGACCAGCAAGGCTTTTGACGAAGGATATTTGGTGAATCTTGTCGGTAGTAACATGTAGACGAAGTGTACCTGACGATAAGCATGAATATTCCACCAATTAACCAATACACCACCGCTATTACCAATACACAGCAATTATATAGATGATGTAATCATCTCTTTCTGGTTTTAATAAATTGACTGATGAAACCTTAGAGTTTAGGAGCTGTGGCTTTGCTACTGTATATAATATGTGGCTCCATGCGACGTGACCTCAGCTCATCTGTCTTTCTCGTCCATGTCTACCATGACCTCACTTCCTGTGTGAGCAATAATAGCCCCAATAGACGTGGATCTGTGACAGAGAAGTCGTTTATGGGAACTTATTTATACCTTTTCGTTGCACTGAATGAGGAAATATAATCTATCCGTTGCTGTTTTCACTTAATAACAAAGTAAAGATAGAGTTGGCAAACAAGTCTGATGGGAACTCAACTCACTTACCTTTTCATAGTTATGAATGGGTGAAGTACAGATAGAGAGACCAAGAAGGCCTGGTACTCTGTCAGCAGCAATTACTGTTATGGCTACCACATTTATCTATTCAAATGACGCTCGCTCTCTTGGTTTAATTCCGATCGTGCCCAGACCACTTATATGATTCCCTAATTGCAGAATAGACCGTAAAGGTTTTAATGACACACATCATCATCATCAGTGGAAATCTCATGAAGGTTCAACCTAAAACCCTGGGAAGAAATCCATTTGGAACGCGTCCAGAGACATAAGGATCCTGCGAGGCCACTCAGTTAGGTTATGTCCCAAATAGCACCAGTGCACTACTTTAGACCAGGTCCCAGGATAATTAGCTGCCATTTGGAACTCGGATATGTAGTCTTGTTCAGTGGGATCAGTGGAGTTAGAGGGACAATATGGAGAAGTATTGTCTTGAATAACAGTTATAAAACAGTTGCTCCTCTCCTCTCTCTGCCTGCTCCTCTCCTCTCTGGGTGCAGCAGGTAGCCTAGTGGTTAGAGCTTTGGACTGTTAACCAGAAGGTTGCAAGTTCAAACCCCCAAGCTGACAAGGTACAAATCTGTCGTTCTGCCCCTGAACAAGGCAGTTAACCCACTGTTCCCAGGCCTTCATTGAAAATAATAATTTCTTCTTAACTGACTTGCCTGGTAAAACAAAGGTAAAATATTATAGAGATGTATTATCAGTTTTAAAAAAGGGAAGAAGAGACATGCCACTTTATAAAAGCCAATACAATGTTGTTGTTGTTGTTGTTGTTGCGCCGGAGAAGATGGCAGACGTTTTACGAGCCCCCAAACCGATTGTGTTTGTAACGCTCCGGGTGTCGTGGGTGTGGAGTCAGACGCAGGAAACAGAGAGTGCAATACTGTGCCCTTCAATGCACTCACGCAACACAGGGTACTCCAAAACCAAATGCCCCAAACACAGGACGAAAACAGTACAACAGAAACACGCAACACAGGGTGCTCCAAAACCAAATGCCCCAAACACGGGACGAAAACAGTACAACAGAAACACGCAACACAGGGTGCTCCAAAACCAAATGCCCCAAACACGGGACGAAAACAGTACAACAGAAACACGCAACACAGGGTGCTCCAAAACCAAATGCCCCAAACACGGGGATGAAAACAGTACAACAGAAACACGCAACACAGGGTGCTCCAAAACCAAATGCCCCAAACACGGGACGAAAACAGTACAACAGAAACACGCAACACAGGGTGCTCCAAAACCAAATGCCCCAAACACGGGAAAACAGTACAACAGAAACACAGTGTTCAAAACAAATGAAACATGAAAACAGCAACACAGGGTGCTCCAAAACCAAATGCCCCAAACACGGGGACGAAAACAGTACAACAGAAACACGCAACACAGGGTGCTCCAAAACCAAATGCCCCAAACACGGGGACGAAAACAGTACAACAGAAACACGCAACACAGGGTGCTCCAAAACCAAATGACCCAAACACCGGGACAAAACAGTACAACAGAAACACGCAACACAGGGTGCTCCAAAACCAAATGACCCAAACACGGGGATGAAAACAGTACAACAGAAACACGCAACACAGGGTGTTCCAAAACCAAATGCCCCAAACACGGGGATGAAAACAGTACAACAGAAACACGCAACACAGAGTACAAATGACCCAAACACGAAAACAGTACAACAGAAACACGCAACACAGGGTGCTCCAAAACCAAATGACCCAAACACGGGGCTGAAAACAGTACAACAGAAACACGCAACACAGAGTGCTCCAAAACCAAATGCCCCAAACACGGGGACTCAACAGAAACACAACACAGGGTGCTCCAAAACCAAATGCCCCGAACACGGGGACGAAAACAGTACAACAGAAACACGCAACACAGAGTGCTCCAAAACCAAATGCCCCAAACACGGGGATGAAAACAGTACAACAGAAACACGCAACACAGGGTGCTCCAAAACCAAATGACCCAAACACCGGGACAAAAACAGTACAACAGAAACACGCAACACAGGGTGCTCCAAAACCAAATGCCCCAAACACGGGGATGAAAACAGTACAACAGAAACACGCAACACAGGGTGTTCCAAAACCAAATGCCCCAAACACGGGGACGAAAACAGTACAACAGAAACACGCAACACAGGGTGCTCCAAAACCAAATGCTCCAAACACGTGGACGAAAACAGTACAACAGAAACACGCAACACAGGGTGCTCCAAAACCAAATGCTCCAAACACGTGGACGAAAACAGTACAACAGAAACACGCAACACAGGGTGCTCCAAAACCAAATGCCCCAAACACGGGGACGAAAACAGTACAACAGAAACACGCAACACAGGGTGCTCCAAAACCAAATGCCCCAAACACGGGACGAAAACAGTACAACAGAAACACGCAACACAGGGTGTTCCAAAACCAAATGCCCCAAACACGGGGACGAAAACAGTACAACAGAAACACGCAACACAGGGTGCTCCAAAACCAAATGCTCCAAACACGTGGACGAAAACAGTACAACAGAAACACGCAACACAGGGTGCTCCAAAACCAAATGCCCCAAACACGGGGACGAAAACAACAGAAACACGATCGGCAACAAACACGTCCCTCTAGTACAGAACCGAAGGTCACAATAATTATACGCTGAACCAGCAGGATAGAACAGTGGCGTCTGGTAAGACAAAGGGTGGCGGACTACGCATTTTTGTGAATAACAGCAGAAACACGATATCTAAGGAAGTCTCGAGCTACTGCTCGCCTGAGGTAGAGTATCTCATGATAAACTATAGATCACACTACCTACCTGGAGAGTTTTCATCTTTATTTTTTGTAGCTGTTCACATACCACCACAGTCAGAGGCTGACACAAAGACGGCATTGAATGAGCTGTATTCTGCCATAAGCAAACAAGAAAACTCTCACCCAGAGGCGGCGCCCCTAGAAACCGGAGACTTTAATGTAGGGAAACTTATATCTGTTTTCCCAAAATTCTATCAGCATGTTAAATGTGCAACCAGAAGAAATAAAACTCTGGACCACCTTTACTCCACACTCAGAGACGCGTACAAAGCTCTCCCTCGCCCGCCATATTGGCAAATCTGACCATAATTCTATCCTCCTGATTCCTGCTTACAAGCTAAAATTAAGGCAGGAAGCACCAGTGACTATATCAATAAAAAAGTGGTCAGTTGAAGCAAAAGCTAAAGGACTGTTTTACTAACACAGACTGGAATATGTCCTCGATTCCTCGGATGGCATTGAGGAGTACACCACATCAGTCATTGGCTTCATCAATAAGTGCATCGATGACGTCGTCCCCACAGTGACTGTACGTACATACCCCAACCAGAAGCTGCCACTTTCAAGGAACGGTGCTCTAACCAGGAAGCATATAAGAAATCCCGCTAAGCCTTCTGAAGAACCATCAAACAGGCAAATCAAATCATATCAAATTTTATTTGTCACATACACATGGTTAGCAGATGTTAATGCGGGTGTAGCGAAATGCTTGTGCTTCTAGTTCCGACAATGCAGTAATAACCAACAAGTAATCTAACTAACAATTCCAAAACTACTGTCTTATACACACAAGTGTAAGGGGATAAAGAATATGTACATAAAGATATATGAATGAGTGATGGTACAGAGCAGCATAGGTAAGATACAGTAGATGGTATCGAGTACAGTATATACATATGATATGAGTATGTAAACAAAGTGGCATAGTTAAAGTGGCTAGTGATACATGTATTACCTAAAGATGCAGTAGATGATATAGAGTACAGTATATACGTATACATATGAGATGAATAATGTAGGGTATGTAAACATTATATTAGGTAGCATTGTTTAAAGTGGCTAGTGATATATTTTACATCATTTCCCATCAATTCCCATTATTAAAGTGGCTGGAGTTGAGTCAGTGTGTTTGCAGCAGCCACTCAATGTTAGTGGTGGCTGTTTAACAGCCTGATGGCCTTGAGATAGAAGCTGTTTTTCAGTCTCTCGGTCCCAGCTTTGATGCACCTGTACTGACCTCGAAGTGTCTATACAGGACTAAGATCAAATCGTACGACACCGGCTCTGACACTTGTCGGATGTGGCAGGGCTTGCAAACCATTACAGACTACAGAGCTGCCCAGTGAAACGGGCCTACCAGACGAGCTAAACTACTTCTATGGTCGCTTTGAGGCAAATAACACTGAAACATGCATGAGAGCACCAGGTGTTCTGGAAGACTGTGTGATCACGCTCTCCACAGCCGATGTGAGTAAGACCTTTAAATAGATCAACATTCACCCTCAATGACTACCGACCCATAGCACTCACGTCTGTAGCCATGAAGTGCTTTGAAAGGCTGGTCATGGCTCACATCAACACCATTATCCCAGAAACCCTAGACCCACTTCAATTTGCATACCGCCCCAACAGATCCAAAGATGATGCAATCTCTATTGCACTCCACACTGCCCTTTCCCACCTGGACAAAACGGAACACTTATGTGAGAATGCTATTCATTGACTACAGCTCAGCGTACAACACCATAGTGCCGTCAAAGCTCATCAATAAGCTAAGGACCCTGGGACTAAACACCTCCCTCTGCCACTGGATTCAGGACATCCTGACGGGCCACCCCCAGGTGGTGAGGGTAGGTAACAACACATCTGCCACACTGATCCTCAACACAGGGGCCCTTCCTGGGTGCCTGCTCAGTCCCCTCATGTACTCCCTGTTCACTCATGACTGCACGGCCAGGCACGACTCCAACACCATCATTAAGTTTGCCGATGACACAACAGTGGTAGGCCTGATCACTGACAACGAGGAGACAGCCTATAGGGAGGAGGTCAGAGACCTGACTGTGTGGTGCCAGGACAACAACCTCTCCCTCAATGTGATCAATGCAAAGGAGAGGATTGTGGACTACAGGAAAAAGAGGACCGAACACACCCCCATTCTCATCAACGGGGCTGTAGTGGAGCAGGTTGAGAGCTTCAAGATCCTTGGTGTCCACATCACCAACAAACTAACATGTTCCAAACACACCAAGACAGTCGTGAAGAGGGCACGACAAAACCTATTCCACCTCAGGAGACTGAAAAGATTTGGCATGGGTCCTCAGATCATCAAAAGGTTCTACAGCTGCACCATCGAGAGCATCCTGACGGGTTGCATCACTGCCTGGTATGGCAACTGCTCGGCCTCCGACCGCAAGGCACTACAGAGGGTAGTGCGAACGGCCCAGTACATCACCGGGGCCAAGCTTCCTGCCATCCAGGACCTCTATACCAGGCGGTGTCAGAGGAAGGCCCTAAAAAAAGTCTGCAGTTACCCTAGTAATAGACTGTTCTCTCTGATACCGCACGGCAAGCGGTACCGGAGCACCATGTCTAGGTCCAAGAGGCTTCTAAACAGCTTCTACCTCAAGCCATAAGACTCCCGAACACCTAATCAAATGGCTACCCAGACTATTTGCATTGCTCCCCCCCTTTTACACCACTGCTACTCTCCGTTGTTATCATCTATGCATAGTCACTTTAATAACTCTACCTACATGTACATATTACCTCAACTAACCGTGCCCCCACACATTGACTCTGTACCGGCACCCTCCTGTATATAGTCTCTCTATTGTTATTTTACTGCTGCTCTTTAATTACGTGTTACTTTCATTTGCATTATTTCTGTTGGTTAGGGGCTTGAAAGTAAGCATTTCACTGTAAGGTGTACACCTGTTGTATTTGGCACATGTGATAAAATAAATAAAATAATACAATTTGATTTGATGTTTTTTTTGCTGCTGCTGACTTGTTGTTGGTATTGTTGTTGTTGTTGCTGCTGACATGTTGTTGCTGCTGACATGTGGTTATTGTTGTTGTTGTTGTTGTTGTTGTTGTTCTTGACTTGTTGTTGCTGCTGACATGTGGTTATTGTTGTTGTTGTTGTTGTTGACTTGTTGTTGTTGTTGACATGTTGCTGCTGACTTGTTGTTGTTGTTGCTGACTTGATGTTGTTGTTGCTGACTTGTTGTTGTTGCTGCTGACTTGTTGCTGCTGACTTGTTGTTGTTGTTGCTGACTTGTTGCTGCTGACTTGTTGTTGTTGTTGCTGACTTGTTGTTGTTGCTGCTGACTTGTTGTTGTTGTTGCTGACTTGTTGTTGTTGTTGCTGACTTGTTGTTGTTGCTGCTGACTTGTTGTTGTTGTTGCTGACTTGTTGTTGTTGCTGCTGACTTGTTGTTGTTGTTGCTGACTTGTTGTTGTTGCTGCTGACTTGTTGTTGTTGTTGCTGACTTGTTGTTGTTGTTGCTGACTTGTTGTTGTTGCTGCTGACTTGTTGTTGTTGTTGTTGTTGTTGCTGACTTGTTGTTGTTGTTGCTGACTTGTTGTTGTTGCTTGCTGACTTGTTGTTGTTGCTGCTGACTTGTTGTTGTTGTTGCTGACTTGTTGTTGTTGTTGTTGTTGTTGCTGACTTGTTGTTGTTGTTGCTGACTGACTTGTTGTTGTTGTTGCTGACTTGTTGTTGTTGTTGCTGACTTGTTGTTGTTGCTGACTTGTTGTTGTTGTTGCTGACTTGTTGTTGTTGTTGCTGACTTGTTGTTGTTGTTGCTGACTTGTTGTTGTTGCTGCTGACTTGTTGTTGTTGCTGCTGACTTGTTGTTGTTGTTGCTGACTTGTTGCTGCTGACTTGTTGTTGTTGCTGCTGACTTGTTGTTGTTGTTGCTGACTTGTTGTTGTTGTTGCTGACTTGTTGCTGCTGACTTGTTGTTGTTGTTGCTGACTTGTTGCTGCTGACTTGTTGTTGTTGCTGCTGACTTGTTGTTGTTGCTGCTGACTTGTTGTTGTTGTTGCTGACTTGTTGCTGCTGACTTGTTGTTGTTGCTGCTGACTTGTTGTTGTTGTTGCTGACTTGTTGTTGTTGTTGCTGACGTGTTGCTGCTGACTTGTTGTTGTTGTTGCTGACTTGTTGTTGTTGCTGCTGACTTGTTGTTGTTGTTGCTGACTTGTTGTTGTTGTTGCTGACTTGTTGCTGCTGACTTGTTGTTGTTGTTGCTGACTTGTTGTTGTTGTTGCTGACTTGTTGTTGTTGCTGCTGACTTGTTGTTGTTGCTGCTGACTTGTTGTTGTTGCTGCTGACTTGTTGTTGTTGTTGCTGACTTGTTGCTGCTGACTTGTTGTTGCTGACTTGTTGTTGTTGCTGCTGACTTGTTGTTGTTGCTGCTGACTTGTTGTTGTTGCTGCTGACTTGTTGTTGTTGCTGCTGACTTGTTGTTGTTGTTGCTGACTTGTTGTTGTTGTTGTTGCTGACTTGTTGTTGTTGTTGCTGACTTGTTGTTGTTGTTGCTGCTGACTTGTTGTTGTTGCTGCTGACTGACTTGTTGTTGTTGTTGCTGACTTGCTGCTGACTTGTTGTTGTTGCTGCTGACTTGTTGTTGTTGCTGCTGACTTGTTGTTGTTGCTGCTGACTTGTTGTTGTTGCTGCTGACTTGTTGTTGTTGTTGCTGACTTGTTGCTGCTGACTTGTTGTTGTTGTTGCTGACTTGTTGTTGTTGCTGCTGACTTGTTGTTGTTGCTGCTGACTTGTTGTTGTTGCTGCTGACTTGTTGTTGTTGCTGCTGACTTGTTGTTGTTGCTGCTGACTTGTTGTTGTTGCTGCTGACTTGTTGTTGTTGTTGCTGACGTTGTTGTTGTTGTTGCTGACTTGTTGTTGTTGCTGCTGACTTGTTGCTGTTGCTGCTGACTTGTTGTTGTTGTTGCTGACTTGTTGTTGCATACATAATGATAGGAGAGTGGCAGGTTTTGGGATAGCGTAGAAACCTCGTCAGGAGGTTCGGTCCTCATGGCGTAACAGACGGTTGAGGTGTTGGTCCCGTCGCAGGGACCCAGGTTGGAGTCCTGGTTGTTGATTGCCCCAAATTCACTACAATAGCCTACAGCGACACAGTGATGTCTGATTCAGACTGGCTACTACATTGACTCCTCTCTTCAGCCACAAGGATATCCAAGGCTTATGTTGAGGAACTGTAGAGGACAGGATAGCCTTTTAAAACGGACAATAAGGCCTACATTTCCTTCATATCTCGTGTAAAATCCCTCAGGCCCACACACCCATCCTCCACTGCAGCACACTACTAGTCTAATTAGTAGGCTGCCATGTTTCCACATAAAGTGCCACTCCGTCTTGCTGCCTGCATTCTTGCTGACTGAACTGACCCTAATAGCCGTGATGGTTTGCGGGTTCTGTGTGAGTCAAACTGCATTGTGTTAAAATCAGAGATGCAGAGAGGACCACATCTTGTTCACATAATTGAGGAATGGAAGGTTGATCAGAGTAGAGGCCAGCTATGGTTGAACAGTGGAAGGTTGATCAGAATGGAGGCAGATTGAACAGTGGAAGGTTGATATCAGCTATGATTGAACAGTGGAAGGTTGATCACCAGCTATGATTGAACTGTGGAAGGTTGATCAGAATGGAGGCCAGCTATGATTGAACAGTGGAAGGTTGATCAGAGTGGAGGCCAGCTATGATTGAACAGTGGAAGGTTGATCAGAGTGGAGGCCAGCTATGATTGAACAGTGGAAGGTGTGGCACGAGTTCTGCCCACCTGGGGAGCCATGGCAACCCAATCAGATTAAGAGGTTAATAGGTTAATGCTCTCTTCTTGTCAGTGTTCCAAAATGGGACATTATTTGTATTTTTACCTACAAATGCAAACACCATCAGATAGAATGAATAGCAAGCAGTGCACTGGAATGACATTCACTCTCATGGGTTGGGTGGCCAAAAATAATTAACTAAAAGCCTCAACCCCAATAAGTCACGAATATGACCGCATTATGGCATATGTCACTGTGCTTCTATGGCTATATGCAACATGCCACTACCTACTTCATTAGTTAATTTAGCGAACAGACAGCTGATAATCCAGTATATTTATCACAGTCAACACAACTATATTTTAGCTTTAATTACCTTAAAAAATGGAAAATCTTCTCTCAGCCTTATGGTGTAAAATGGTACGAGATTAGCTATAAAACTGCACATGTTCCTCTCTGCCCCATGGCAAAATGTGTAAAATTACAGAAAATTAGCTTTAAAATAGCAATATTTTCTCTCAGCCTCATGGAAAAATGTGTAGAATAGCGTGATTAGCTATAAAAATACAAATGTTTCTCTTTGCCCCACAGCTCATGGCAAAATGTGCAGAATTGCAGGAAGTTTTTTGCTTCCCCATTATTTGGGGGGGTCCCACCTAAATTTCTGCAGGCCCACCCACCAAAGAATTATGCTACTGCTGTAATGGTGGCCAGTGTGAGGTTGGTCAGAACAGAGGGGGGGCCAGCTATGATTGAACAGTGTGTGGCTGGTCAGAGGGGAGGCCAGATATGATTAAACAGTGTGAGGTTGGTCAGAGGGTAAGGGAGGCCAGCTATGATTGAACAGTGTGAGGTTGGTCAGAGCAGAGGGGTGGCCAGCTATGATTGAACAGTGTGAGGTTGGTCAGAGCAGAGGGGAGGCCAGCTATGATTGAACAGTGTGAGGTTGGTCAGAGGGGAGGCCAGCTATGATTGAACAGTGTGAGGTTGGTCAGAGGGGAGGCAGATGATTGAACAGTGTGAGGTTGGTCCAGCTATGATTGAACAGTGTGAGGTTGGTCAGAGGGGAGGCCAGCTATGATTGAACAGTGTGAGGCTGGTCAGAGGGGAGGGGAGGCCAGATATGATTGAACAGTGTGAGGCTGGTCAGAGCAGAGGCCAGCTATGATTGAACAGTGTGAGGCTGGGCAGAGGGGAGGCCAGCTATGATTGAACAGTGTGAGGTTGGTCAGAGCAGAGGGAGGCCAGCTATGATTGAACAGTGTGAGGCTGGTCAGAGGGGAGGCTGTGATGGTGGCCAGTGGGACACTACTTAGTTTCCTTTCTCTCTGTTCCAACACATAGTCGGCAGAACTTGGCACAGGGAGGTAAAACGTTGGCACAATGAGGTAAAACGTTGGCACAATAATGCAAAACGTTGGCACAGGGAGGTAAAACGTTGACACAGTGAGGTAAGACGTTGGCACAGTGAGGTAAAACGTTGGCTCAGTGAGGTAAAACGTTGGCACAGTGAGGTAAAACATTGGCACAGTGAGGTAAAACATTGGCACAGTGAGGTAAAACGTTGGCACAATGAAGTAAAACGTTGGCACAATGAGGTAAAATGTTGGCACAGTGAGGTAAAACGTTGGCACAGTGAGGTAAAACATTGGCACAGTGAGGTAAAACGTTGGCACAGTGAGGTAAAACGTTGACACAGTGAGGTAAAACGTTGGCACAGTGAGGTAAAACGTTGGCACAGTGAGGTAAAACGTTGGCACAGTGAGGTAAAACGTTGACACAGTGAGGTAAAACGTTGGCACAGTGAGGAAAACGTTGGCACAGTGAGGTAAAACGTTGGCACAGTGAGGGAGATTATCCGCTTTTAAAGAGCGCAACAGCGGGCACAAATCTGCCAGTCTGTTCAAATAGGTATTTATAATAAAACAACTTATTCCCGGTGACTGCTTCAACCTCACTGCTTCAACCTCACTGCTTCAACCTCACTGCTTCAACCTCACTGCTTCAACCTCAATGCTTCAAACTCACTGCTTCAGCAGTGAGGTACTGCTTCAAACTCACTGCTTCAAACTCACTGCTTCAACCTCACTGCTTCAACCTCACTGCTTCAACCTCACTGCTTCAAACTCACTGCTTCAACCTCACTGCTTCAACCTCATTCACAGAAAACTTGATTTACACATTTCTTACTTTCCTTCTGAAATAGTTTGTTCCAATAGTAGTCAAGTGAAAACAAGACTTGGAAGAGAGGCGACATGGACTTGCTGAGTCTACAGCCAGCTACTGTCTAATCGACAGGAATCAAAGAATTAGGAAGCGAATAGTGGACACAGACGTCAGTTCAACGTCTAGTTTTGATTTACATTTGGTTGAGTTGTCAACTAACGTGAATTCATGATGAAATCAACAAAACATTTCACTGTGTTGTTGAATTTAGAATAGGTTAGAAACGTTAATGACTTTTTGCAAATCCAATCAGTTTTTTTCTACGTTGATTCAACGTCATCGCATTGATTTCGGTGGTTGAAATGACGTATAAAACTATGTTGATTTAACCAGTTTTTTGCCCAGTGTGAAAGGTGTTGCCAGATGTAAACAGTGTGTACATGATAACTGTGAGTGGTCCTAGTCTTAGTGAAGGGTTTCTCACTTAGCCAGAGGAGACGAGGATGGTGTACTGCTGTAGTATCCTGCTTCAGAGCGGCTCTAAGATCAGACTCTAGTAGCCGACTGCAAACTCTAGTCCTTAGCAGAGGTTTTCTCACCCGGCATGATGAGCCTGAGGGTAGCTAGCTAGCTAGCAGGCTACTGCTGAGCTGCCTGGCACCAGAACAAAGGTCTCCTCCAACAGCCGTTTGTAAACACATATCCATGAATTACATGTTGACACCTCATGTTTGGCCAGAGATGTTAGAAGAGACCTTGTCCTGTCCCCCCCCCCAGCGATTATGTAAGATATTATTGCTTGTCAACATCCAAACAACCCAGGCAGCAAGGCCTTAATTAATTTCTACATTTTTACATATTCAGATTCAGGGTCTGTTTTAATTGCCTTCACGTGATGGAATTCATTCTCATATGTTCTGGTTTGTACGTACTGGTAACTGCCAAAGTAATGGAAACACTTCTGGCAGCTCTGCTATGGTGTGGCGGTGCATTTTCCTGGAATGGTTTAGGTCCACTCAGACCATAAGGAGGGCAAGGTATACTCCAATAATTACACAGCCATTCTGAGTGATCACCTTCAACCAATGGTGAATCATTTATATCCTAATGGGAGTGGTCTCTACCACCAACATCAACAACATACCAAATTATGTATTTTTTGTTGTTGTGTGCAAGTAAGGTTCCAGACACTTGTAGAGTTCCAGACACTTGTAGAATCTATGTCAAGGCGCATTGAAGCTGTTCTGGCTCGTGGTGCCCCAGCGCCCTGTTAAGACGCTTTATGTTGAGGTTTCCTTTACTTTGACAGTTACATGTATGTATGTATGTACAGTGGGGCAAAAAAGTATTTAGTCAGCCACCAATTGTGCAAGTTCTTCCACTTAAAAAGATGCGAGAGGCCTGTAATTTTCATCATAGGTACACTTGAGGAAAAAAATCCAGAAAATCACATTGTAGGATTTTTTATGAATTTATTTGCAAATTATGGTGGAAAATAAGTATTTGGTCAATAACAAAAGTTTAGCTCAATACTTTGTTATATACCCTTTGTTGGCAATGACAGAGGTCAAACGTTTTCTGTAAGTCATCACAAGGTTTTCACACACTGTTGCTGGTATTTTCTCTCATCTTTTTAAGTGGGAGAACTTGCACAATTGGTGCCTGACTAAATATTTTTTTTGCCCCACTGTATGTGTTTTTTAGTAGCCGCTGTTCTCTTCTAAGCCGTGTCATCAACTATCAAAAGGGAGGAACATTTAGCAGATCCTAATATATTGGTCATCAGGGGGAGACATCCATTTTATTTAGGATGTTTTGCATGGTGTTAGTTGAGGGCATAGTGACATTTTGTGGGAGTCGGGCCTGGCATCAATAAACAGATGGACTGCCTGGATCCACAGGGCCAAGGACTCCTTCGCTCCTCCAGCTCTGCTCCAATGGTCTGTTTAGTTATTTACATGTCTATTTGTTTTCCCTAATGCTTCACAAATTGCTGAAGGAGATGGGTTGTGGAAGTCACATGAGTTCATCGACAAAATCATCACTGTCCATGTCCTCTAATGAACCTTTTGTGACTCACTGACAGAGGGACTTTTATAAGGAACAGATACGGAAGTTCTCTCTGGAAAAAAATACATCTATATTCTGTTCGGGAACTTCTATTGTAACTCTAGTACGTGGGGCTCTTCTCTGGTTATAGAGGGGTGTTCAAATCAAACGAATGGAATTCTTTAGGGGTCGATAGGTGACCAAAGCCAAGCACACACTCCATTATTCACTCTCCATTTACCCTGCAGGAGCCAGGCAACAGCTAATCTCGCCAGAGAAATGACTGCCTCTGTCTGCCTGCTGTCAAAAGAAACATTTAATGTTGTGTCAATATAGAGAGACATCGCCAGTCTCTATACCAGGACAGCTGTGATCTTTCCATTCACCTGCGTTACCCAGCAGGCCTCAAAGACATGGGTGATCAACATGAGGAACCAAGGGGGAAATTGGATAGTAATGAAGAGGTCGTCTTTTAGTGTAAGTCAAAGGATCTTACTTCACAGTTTCCTTTATTTTGGGCAACGTTGATTCTCCACATCCCATCACATGTCCGTGCTGCTCTTCCTGACCGAATATGAATATTTTGTCGCTACTGGAAAATATTTTGTTTCTCTGGAAACGGTTATTAGCTTGTCAAGGTTCAGTCACGAGAACCACAGTCTTTTAGTTTTTTTTTCTGCATCTATAACTGAGATGTTAAAAATGAAAGAATATATATATATATTCTATATATATTCTTTCATTTATAACATAAATATATATATATATATATATATAGAGAGAGAGAGAGAGTGGGTGTGCTGCTATTCACAGAGTGGTGTGCTGCTATTCACAGAATGGTGTGCTGCTATTCACAGAGTGGTGTGCTGCAATTCACGGAGTGGAGAGAGAGAGAGAGAGAGAGAGAGAGAGAGGGTGGTGTGCTGCAGATGCAAGAGAGAGAGAGACAGACAGACAGACAGACAGACAGACAGACAGACAGACAGACAGACAGACAGACAGACAGACAGACAGACAGACAGACAGAGAGAGAGAGAGAGAGAGAGAGAGAGAGAGAGAGACAGAGACAGAGACAGAGACAGAGAGATTACACGTACCAACCACACACTACCTCTCCTTCAGTTCCCCTGGGTGTAGCCTATATATTCTACTACAGCATATGGATCTGTTTCTGGCTTTCATCCAAGCCATCCTTCCGGAACCTAATTGACCTTGATCATTAAGTGCTGTGAGTATATACGTTGAAAAAAAACGGAGGATGAAAAGCCTTGAAATGGAACAAATGAGAATAACTACAATCCTTTTATCACACAGACATAACTAGCTCACAAAACAGTCTTTATGAAGACATTTTTTTTATCTATATAAATGAGAAAATTCAGTGTAGTTCTCATAGAGCCACCTAGCCCCCAACATTATATTGAGGGACTGCCACCTGCTCTCTCTCCAGGCCCAGTCAATATACAATCAACCAACATAAACTGGGTTTAAACTGCCTTGGTATTCTGAGCATAGATAGCAGAGCACTGAGCAAGGTGTCCTCTCTCAATTGCCTTGGTATTCTGGTCATAGACAACAGAGCAGAGCACTGAGCAAGGTGTCCTCTCTCAACTGCCTTGGTATTCTGGTCATAGACAACAGAGCAGAGCACTGAGCAAGGTGTCCTCTCTCAACTTGCTGGTCATAGACAACAGAGCAGAGCACTTTGTTGGAGGTCAATGAATTCCTTCTTAATCAATTCAGGGTAAGCAGACAGAGCAGAGCACTGAAATTCTGGTCATAGACAACAGAGCAGAGCACTGAGCAAGGTATCCTCTCTCAACTGCCTTGGTATTCTGGTCATAGACAACAGAGCAGGGCACTGAGCAAGGTGTCCTCTCTCAACTGCCTTGGTATTCTGGTCATAGACAACAGCGCAGAGCACTGAGCAAGGTGTCCTCTCTCAACTGCCTCACATTTGTTGGAGGTCAATGAATTCCTTCTTAATCAATTCAGGAAGCAGACTGAAATAAGTAAACTGGAATAGGATTTTTTGTTTATTTCCCAATTGGACTAAATTGAAACGTAATTGAGCCTTAATCTGATGGCCTGGCTGTTCGTTAATATGGAGAAGTAGTGGTGCACAGGGTTAAGACACACACACACACACATCAGATCAGATGTAGCTCCCCTCCGCCCCAAACACAATGCAACACAAAACAGAACAGAACAGGCTCAAGAGGGTAAGAGGTGTTTGGTGACCTGTCTTTTTTTTGTCACCACCAAAGGGGTGTTAAAAGTGGACACTGCAGTCTTCACATCGGACACAATGGAGGAAGCAGGAGGGGGAGTTTCTCCGGATATTGGCAGAATTTATAGGAACCAGCTTTTTGAAAATCCTCGCTCTCTCCATCTCCCCATAAAAATCATACATTTACACTCTTAAAACAGCGACAGCCTTCAATGCCAATACACGTTCCCGTCCTAATTCATAGATTCACATCCTTTTACAATGACGAAATACATGAAGTGTTGAGACAGGGACACTGATGTGGAGTCCTCTATCACTGTTCTGTGTGCCTAGATAGATGTTCCAGTGACAGTCCTTAGGCAGTCAGAGACTGTATATATATATAATATGACATTTGTAATGTCTTTATTGTTTTGAAACGTCTGTATGTGTAATGTTTACTGTTAATTTTTATTGTTTTTCACTTTATATATTCACTTTATGTATTATCTACCTCACTTGCTTTGGCAATGTTAACACATGTTTCCCATGCCAATAAAGCCCTTGAATTGAATTGAATTGAATTGACTAGATTCAAACAGACATCAACACATCTAGTGATGGCACCGTTCTCCTCGTACGGTAGGCCTTGCCTCTCGCTTCATCGCTGCTTGGACTTGATAGCTATCCGATGTATTTAGGACTTTATATATCGGCAATGCGTGGAAATTATGTGCAAGCTTCCCAATCCGTAGCATGAAACGGAAAGGGTTAAAAATGTGCTGTTATAAAGCTAATTTTCTGCTATACTACACATATTGCTATGAGGCTTTTGTGGTTGTAAAAGCTCAATTGTTGTGATTCTAAACATTTTGCCATGGCTTTATGACCAGTGAAATGTCTTTAGGTGAGGGAGCACAAACAAACAAAATGTTGTAAATGACATCAACGTTTGCTGTGACACATGTAGCAAATTGAATAGACTATCATTATAGAATGTGCATAAAATTGCATCCGTGCAATGTCTGCCATACTGTCTCAAGAAAATGTTGTATGTTTAGTACCCTCCAAGCCAACCATTTGGGGATCCTTAATAAATACAAACACAAAACCATTTGATCTCAATCAGTTTCATGGGAATGTGCATTTAGGTCTTCGTGAATTACAGTTTCTTGTGCGAATTAAAGCAGATGGTGTGAAATTATTAGCCTTTCTTGTGTTTTGTTTCAATCAAAGCATATATCCTGCCTTGTGGCGCACGCTGTTGAGTTTATATATATTTTTTATATTAAGTTTATTTAGTTTAGTTTATAATTTTTGGGGGACTATTCAACTTCAGCTAACCTTCCTAAAATCTCATTAGAACTATCTAATTTATATTTGGTTATGTAAAATAGCAATTTAATAATTCTGTGATTTTTGTGAGACATCAATCAATCAAATGTCAATCAAATGTATTTATAAAGCCCTTCTTACATCAGCTGATGTCACAAAGTGCTGTATAGAAACCTATAACCCCAAACAGAAAGCAATGCAGGTGTAGAAGCACAGTGGTTAGGAAAGGCCGGAACCTAGGAAGAAACCTAGAGAGGAACCAGGCTATGAGGGGTGGCCAGTCCTCTTCTGGCTGTGCCGGGGGAAAATTATAACAGAACATGGCCAAGATGTTCAAATGTTCATAGATGACCAACAGGGTCAGATAATAATAATCACAGTGGTTGTAGAGGGTGCAACAGGTCAGCATTCATCTGTACAAACAATTATACGCATGTATTAACACCATGGGACCACGCAGCCGTCATACCGCTCAGGACAGAGACGCGTTCTGTCTCCTAGAGATGAACGTACTTTGGTGCGAAAAGTGCAAATCAATCCCAGAACAACAGCAAAGGACCTTGTGAAGATGCTGGAGAAAATCATCCCAAATCATCCCAAAACCCTGACCTCAATCCTATAGAACATTTGTGGGCAGAACTGAAAAAGCGTGTGCGAGCAAGGATGCCTAAAAACCTGACTCAGTTACACCAGCTCTGTCAGGAGGAGTGTGCCAAAATTCACACAACTTATTGTGGGAAGCTTGTTGAAGGCTACCCGAAACGTTTGACCCAAGTGAAACAATTTAATTCCCTCCACTAGTATTCTGACATTTCCCATTCTTAAAATAAAGTGGTGATCCTAACTGACCTAAGACAGGGATTTTTTAAACTTCTGACTTCAACTGTAACATTAAGTAGCCCTATTTTGAGATGTGAGTTATCACGATCTCTTTCAATAATGACAGAAATGGAAGAGGTCTTTATTCCAGTGAGATTGCTAAGGCGAACACCACCATGTTTCCCCTCACCCTAACTGGGAGGGGGGCAGAGACTCTGCTGTAGAGCTCATCACTCCCCCTAACTGGGAGGGGGCCAGAGACTCTGCTGTAGAGCTCATCACTCCCCCTAACTGGGAGGGGGCCAGAGACTCTGCTGTAGAGCTCATCACTCCCCCTAACTGGGAGGGGGCCAGAGACTCTGCTGTAGAGCTCATCACTCCCCCTAACTGGGAGGGGGCCAGAAACTCTGGAAGAGCTCATCACTCCCCCTAACTGCTCTGCTGTAGAGCTCATCACTCCCCTAACTGGGAGGGGGCCAGAGACTCTGCTGTAGGGAGGGGCCAGAGACTCTGCTGTAGAGCTCATCACTCCCCCTAACTGGGAGGGGGCCAGAGACTCTGCTGTAGAGCTAAACTGGGAGGGGGCTGTGGAGTTCAGGGAGACTCTGCTGTGGAGTTCATCACTCCCCCTAACTGGGAGGGGCCAGAGACAATTACTTGATGCCCACACATCTTTCTAGCTGATTTACACACTGAAGCCATGTTGCACTTGGTGACCTCTGACTGTTTCATCCTAACATCGTTGGTGCCGACGTGGATAACAATATCCCTAGACTCTCTACACTCACCAGTTTTAGCTTTAGCCAGCACCATCTTCAGATTAGCCTTAACGTCTATAGACCTGCCCCCTGGTAAACAGTCTCTGATCTATGGATGATTTGTTTTAAGTCTAAGACATTGATTTAGCTTTTGATCTAACTTTACTAAACGATCCTCATTGTGAGAAGTGATGACCTTCCATTTTGTAATAATAATAGTAAGTGATGTGTAGGACTATCAGGTGTAGGCAACAGGTCTTGATGAGATGTCATTTGAAGTGATTGGAGCGCCCTTCATTGGTGCTGAAAGGACAGTGCCAGGATCACGCTATGACGTTAAAGAAGTTGAACCAACTTGTTGTGCTGAAGGACAGCGCCAGGATCACGCTATGAAGTTAAAGAAGTTGAACCAACTTGTTGTGCTGAAGGACAGCTGAACCATTTGGACAGTTTTTTAAAAGTTTATTTTCATTTTTTATTTCACCTTTATTTAACCAGGTAGGCTAGTTGAGAACAAGTTCTCATTTACAACTGCGACCTGGCCAAGATAAAGCAAAGCAGTGTGACTCAAACAACAACACAGAGTTACACATGGAATAAACCAGCGTACAGTCAATAATACAATAGAAAAAAAAGAAAGTTTATATACAGTGAGTGCGAATGGCATAAGAGGTAAGGCAATAAATAGGCCATAATAACGAAGTAATTACAATTTAGCAGATTAACACTGGAGTGAGAGATGAGCAGATGATGATGTGCAAGTAGTAATACTGGTGTGCAAAAGAGCAGAAAAGTAAATAAAAACAATAAGGGGATGAGGTAGGTAGATTGGGTTGGCTATTTAGAGATGGACTATGTACAGCTGCAGTGATCGGTTAGCTGCTCAGATAGCTGATGTTTAAAGTTAGTGAGGGAGATATAAGTCACCAACTTCAGCGATTTTTGCACTTCGTTCCAGTCATTGGCAGCAGAGAACTGGAAGGAAAGGCGGTCAAATGAAGTGTTGGCTTTAGGGATGATCAGTGAGATACACCTGCTGGAGTGCGTGCTACTGGTGGGTGTTATCGTGACCAGTGATCTGAGATAAGGCAGAGCTTTACCTAGCATAGACTTATAGATAACCTGGAGCCAGTGGGTCTGGGGACGAATATGTAGCGAGGGTCAGCCGACGAGAGCATACCGGTCGCAGTGGTGGGTGGTATAAGGGGCTTTGGTAACAAAACGGATGGCACTGTGATAGACATCCAGTTTGCTGAGTAGAGTATTGGAAGTTATTTTGTAGACGACATCGCCAAAGTCGAGGATCGGTAGGATAGTCAGTTTTGCTAGGGTAAGTGTCTAGCCAGACACTTAGGTATTTGTAGTTGTCCACATATTCTAGGTCAGAACCGTCCAGAGTAGTGATGCTAGTCGGGCGGGTGGGTGCGGGCAGCGAATGGTTGAAAAGCATGCATTTGGATTTACTAGCATTTAAGAGCAGTTGGAGGCCACAGAAGGAGTGTTGTATGGCATTGAAGCTTGTTTGGAGGTTAGATAGCACAGTGTCCAAGGAAGGGCCAGAAGTATACAGAATGGTGTCATCTGCGTAGAGGTGGATCAGGGAATCACCCGCTGGAGCAAACAGTTCAGGAACAAACAACAATAATTTGCACTAGTAGTTTACACGCTGTATCATGAATAATCTTTGATAACTTTAATGCTTCAACTATTTCCCTATGTTTCACAACTGAGGATGATGGTCCTCCCCTTCCTCATCAAGGGCCCTTCACTCTAGGCTACATATTTGACAACAACTCACGAAGAAACAGATAATTATGAAAAGTATGAGGAATAACAAAAGTATTTTCTCAGCAAGTTAAATTATTCTCCCTCCCAACATAGACATTTTTTTGCCTTTGTTTGAAGCGCTGTCACCATGAAATTGTTTTTCATTAAACAGTCATATATGATGCATAGAAGGTAAACATTTATTATTTTGGAGATATTACTTAGCAAGCCAAGCGGAGGTGTTTGTTTTGAGATACAAATTATCCTGTGCTTTTTTCATTTGGCGCATAAATACACAGCTTGGCTACATTGTAACTGCAAAGTGGCCAAGGTGCACCCACATGTGGGGCTCACCCAGGACAGCAACTAAATGAACACATTTTAACAATGCAATTTAACCGATTGATGTTGGGAAAATATATATAAACATTCAGAATGGTCTGGTGTTAAATACCTGTAAACGGTGGAGGAAAAAATATTCTCAGATGTAATATTATGCCTACTGATTATTTCTTATTTACAAGCTACTGCGGGCGACAAGACATGCAGTTGTCTGCAAAGGTGCAGCCTTCGGTAGGCTAATGGAAGGCTACTGGAAGGCTACTGGAAGGCTAATGGAAGGCTAATGGAAGGCTACTGGAAGGCTACTGGAAGGCTAATGGAAGGCTAATGGAAGGCTAATGGAAGGCTACTGGAAGGCTGGAAGGCTAATGGAAGGCTAATGGAAGGCTACTGCTAATGGAAGACTACTGGAAGGCTACTGGAAGGCTAATGGAAGGCTACTACTGGAAGGCTACTGGAAGGCTAATGGAAGGCTACTGGAAGGCTACTGGAAGGCTAAAGGCTGGAAGGCTAATGGAAGGCTACTGGAAGGCTACTGGAAGGCTACTGGAAGGAAGGCTACTGGAAGGCTGGAAGGCTAATGGAAGGCTACTGGAAGGCTAATGGAAGGCTAATGGAAGGCTACTAATGGAAGGCTAATGGCTACTGGAAGGCTAATGGAAGGCTAATGGAAGGCTACTGGAAGGCTAATGGAAGGCTACTGGAAGGCTACTGGAAGGCTAATGGAAGGCTACTGGAAGGCTAATGGAAGGCTACTGGAAGGCTAATGGAAGGCTACTGGAAGACTACTGGAAGGCTAATGGAAGGCTACTGGAAGGCTACTGGAAGGCTACTGGAAGGCTAATGGAAGGCTAATGGAAGGCTACTGGAAGGCTAATGGAAGGCTACTGGAAGGCTACTGGAAGGCTAATGGAAGGCTACTGGAAGGCTAATGGAAGGCTACTGTAAGGCTATTCAAGAGTCAGAGGCTGCGATTCAGCGAAGCCAAGAAATGCCCGGCCGTGCTCACCATGGTTCTTACAGGCAAAGTGAAATGATATGTAACAACGATACAAATGTAAGAGCACAACAAAAAAAGAGATAAAGAATTATTTTGCAGGTACCTTTTTATTTTATACACCTGTCGTGCAACTAGTGATTTCTAACAGCACTTAACTAAAACTGTGGCATAAAATGCAATCCGTTAATTATTATATAATACACAAAATTGACATCTCTATATTAATACATGCTAGCTCAAAACAGTACTAAATCATTGAACATGACAAATGACCCAATAGATTATGATAATTTTTTAATAAAAAAAAAGGTGGGGGTGCAACAACACATTTGCGCCGCTGTTTTGAAAGTGGGGATGCAGCCGCTCCAGCTACATTGCTCAGGCTCTTATTAGTCCAGCAGATAGGTGAAATAATTGTTCCATTTTATGATATCAAAACTTGGTACACTGATACTAGATACCTTAAGGAACATTAAAACAATTGGAAGTGATCTGGGAACCCCGTCAGTCAACCAGTGCGGCCATTTTAATAAATGGCCGCCATCCGGAAGTCATGTTTGAAGAAAATAGGGTAAAGTCATTCCAAATAACATAAAAATGAAGAATTTCATCTACCCAGATAATATATACAATAATTATAATAATAAAATACTCTTTAGACCTTCATGGTGGTCATACTGAGGTCATTTTGGCCAAATTGTGGACTTTGTGATAAAGCACCTAATTTCACACAGCTGGGGCATGTCTACAGTATTTTTGGCTATAGTTCCATTGCAGATTTTTCCCATTACCTCCCCTGGCAGCCATTTCCAATATTGCCACTGAAAAATATACTAAGAAGACAATGATGGGGCGGCTGGTAGCCTAGTGGTTAGAGCGTTGGACTTGTAACCAAGTCCAACGCTCTGTTGTTCTGCCCCTGAACAAGGCAGTTAACCCACTGTTCCTAGGATGTCATTGTAAATAAGGATTTGTTGTTTATTTGTTAAATAAAGGTAAATAAAAAGGTACAAAAAAAAGAGTTGGTTGGATACAGTAGATATCACCAGTGGTACTCTGCTCTGGTCAGAGAGTAAGCAGACGACAGGACTTGTGCTTTTGGACATTATGAGCAGGTTTCATAACATACAATGTAAATAATATATCTCAAATAAGGAAAATAAGGAAATTAGATGACATCTTGATGTTATATCTTAACTAAAATATCTGGAAAATAGGAAACAAACATACTCTTAACAACTAGATAGAAACTCAGGAAAGGCTTGACAGCATTTTAATACAAACATAAAGGTGTGATTGAGCCTATCAGGGCAGTCCTGGTAATTAGTGACAAGTGGCATTGAGAGAGAGTCAACAGGGTAAATCAACTTGGCTGATCAAGTTCAGCAATTTGTTGCTCCCCTCTGAGGGATTTTGTACATCTGCCAACCAGCTGCATGGGGTCGTATTGGACACGATACGACCCCACACAACACCCATTCAATTGGTTTACATGTAAACTAGCCATAAAAACATTTACAAAAAAACGTAAGTTGGCACCCGTTTTTATATTTGGCATCTTGTGAGCATTTATTTGTGTTTTCCAGACCCCCTCAAACATTTTAAGCCATCATTGGGGTGTATCTACCAATTATTTATGGATAAATGGCCAAGTGAATCTAGTCCAAAATGGCCCCATGCAGCTGGTTGGCGGTGGGAGGTTATGGTCAAATCTGATATGGCACTATAACCCAACATATTTCTTTAGACATGCCACAGCTCTATCACAAAGTCCTTTCTTTCTTTTTATAGCATATAGTTTATTTGTCGTAAGTCAGCAACTCTACATAAAATACTTTTCTGGTCAAAATGACTTCAATATTTTATTTACCTAGGCAAGTCAGTTAAGAACACATTCTTATTTTCAATGATAGCCTAGGAACAGTTTGTTAACTGTTTTATTCAGGGGATGAATGACAGATTTTCACCTCGTCAGCTTGAGGATTTGATCTTGCCACGTTCTGGTTACTAGTCCAACACTCTTACCACCAGGCTACCTGCCACCCCCACTACCTCAGGACCATGGTCAAAATGACCTCAATATTACCTCAGGACTATGGTCAAAATGACCTCAATATTACCTCAGGACTAAGGTCAAAATGACCTCAATATTACCTCAGGACTATGGTCAAAATGACCTCAATATTACCTCAGGACTATGGTCAAAATGACCTCAATATTACCTCAGGACCATGGTCAAAATGACCTCAATATTACCTCAGGACCATGGTCAAAATGACCTCAATATTACCTCAGGACTATGGTCAAAATGACCTCAATATGACCCTCAATAAGAGTATTTTAAGAGTATTTTATGATCAGAATTATTGTCCATATTATCTGTGGGGTTTCTTTAGTGGGACGACAACATTACAAAGTCATTTTGATGATACGTGGAATCATTTGACCCTATTATATTGTAATAGAAAATCAGAATGGTCGTAATTCTTATTTTAAAAAATATCCTAAACTTTGAACAAAGGGAAAGAATATGGCACCACAACAAACCTGCCAAGAGAGGGCCGCCCACCAAAACTCACAGATCAGGCAAGGAGGGCATTAATCAGAGAGGCAACAAAGAGGCCAAAGAAACTCCAAAGGAGCTGCAAAGCTCCACAGCGGAGATTGGAGTATCTGTCAATCAATATTACCTCAGGACCATGGTCAAAATGACCTCAATATTACCTCAGGACTATGGTCAAAATGACCTCAATATTACCTCAGGACTATGGTCAAAATGACCTCAATATTACCTCAGGACTATGGTCAAAATGACCTCAATATTACCTCAGGACTGGTCAAAATGGTCAAAATGACAGCCTAGGAAAATGACACTCAATATTACCTCAGGACCTCAATATTACTCAGGACCATGGTCAAAATGACCTCAATATTACCTCAGGACCATGGTCAAAATGACCTCAATATTACCTCAGGACCATGGTCATGACCTCAATATTACCTCAGTCAAAATGACCTCAATATGACCCTCCATTTTGATGATACGTGGAATCATTTGACCCTATTATATTGTAATAGAAAATCAGAATGGTCGTAATTCTTATTTTAAAAAATATCCTAAACTTTGAACAAAGGGAAAGAATATGGCACCACTTTAAGCCATACACTCTTCAGAGCTGGGCTTTACGGACGAGTGGCCAGAAAAAAGCCATTGCTTAAAGAAAAAAAACGAGCAAACACGTTGGAAGAAGGTACTCTGGTCAGATGAGACTAAAATTGAGCTTTTTTTGCCATTGAGGAAAATACTATATCTGGCGCAAACCCAACACCTCTCATCACTCCGAGAACCCCATCGGCAGGGACTGGGAAACTGGTCAGAATTGAAGAAATTATGGATGGCGCTAAATACAGGGAAATCCTTGAGGGAAACTTGTTTCAGTCTTCCAGAAATTTGAGACTGGGACAGAGGTTCACCTTCCAGCAGGACAATGACCCTAAGCATACTGCTAAAGCAACACTCGAGTGGTATAAGGGGAAACATTTAAATGTATTGGAATCGCCTAGTCAAAGCGCAGACCTCAATCCAATTGGGAATCTGTGATATGAATTAAAGATGGCTGTACACCAGCAGAACCAATCCAACTTGAAAGAGCTGGAGCAGTTTTGCCTTGAAGAATGGGCAACAATCCCAGTGGCTAGATGTGCTAAACTTATAGAGCCTTGCAGCTGTAATTGATGAAAAGGTGGCTCTACAATGTATTGAATTTGGGGGGGGGGGTGAATAATTATGCACACTCAAGTTGTCTGTTATTTTTTGTCTTATTTCTGGTATGTTTCACAATAAATAAATAAAAATTGCATCTTCAAACTGGTAGGCATGTTGTGTAAATAAAATGATACAAAACCCCCCAAAAATCTATTTTAATTCCAGGTTGTAAGGCAACAAAAAAGGAAAAATGCCAAGAGGTGTGAATACTTTCGCAAGCCACTGTATGGCGTATACCCTTCGCTACACCGCTGACTAACAGCAACACTGTTTTTCAAAGTAGATTGTCTTGAGTTAAGCTATTGCCACGACGAGCACGTCGGCCATGTAACGGCTTTCTTTATGCGAAAGAGAGTCGGACCAAAATGCGGCGTGGCTATTGAGATTCATGTTTAATAAAAAAACAACTAAACACAAACACTACAAAACAAGAAACGTAACACGAAAACCAACCCAGCCATTACTGGTGCAAAGCAACACATAGACAGAAAAAAGGACAATCACCCACGACACACTCAAAGAATATGGCTGCCTAAATATGGTTCCCAATCAGAGACAATGATAAACACCTGCCTCTGATTGAGAACCACTTCAGACAGCCATAGACTAACCTAGAAACCCCCACTAAGCCACAATCCCAATACCTATGAAAAACCCCAAGACAAAACACACCACATACCAAAACCCATGTCACACCCTGGCCTGACCAAATAGATAAAGAAAACACAAAATACTAAGACCAGGGCGTGACAGGCCATCACCGTGAGTAGCCTATGGCAGGGATCATCAAATAGATCCAGCCGCGGGCCAATTTTTTTCTTCTTGAGTGGATGGTCAGGGGCCCGGAATATAAAGAACGCAAGTTGACTGCAAGAAAGTCAAACAGATACGATATAATATTTGACTAAAAAATAATAGTTTCAAACCTTGCTTCCATTTTGTATTCAATCCACTTCCAGTGCATTCAGGAAGTATTCATTCCACATGACCTATTCCACATTTTGTTGTGTTACAGCCTGAATTCAAAATGGATTAAATGTACTTTTTTCTCTCACCCGTCTACACACAATACCAAATTGAAAACATGTTTTGAGAAATGTTGCATATGTATTAAACATTAAATACAGAAATCTGGGGTCGTATCGTGTCCAATACGACCCCCTGAGTAAATACTTTGTAGAAGCACCCATTGGCTAGAGAGATTTCCACACGTGGATATGTGCAACATTTGACCATTGTTCTTTTCAAAATTCTTCAAGCTCTGTCAAATTGGTTTATGATCATTGCTCGACAGTCCTTTTCAAGTCTTGCCATATATTTTCAAGCAGATTTATGTCAAAACTGTAACACCTTGTAATCAGGATAAAATGTTAACTGCTTTACCACATTTGTTGCAAACAAGATGCATGTTTTGGAATATTTTGTATTCTGTACATGCTTCCTTCTTTGCACTCTGTCAATTAGGTTAATATTGTGCAGTAACTACAATGTTGTTGATCCATCCTCAGTTTTCTCCTATCACAGCCGTTAAACTCTGTAACTGTTCTAAAGCCACCATTGACCTCATGGTGAAATCCCTGAGTGGTTTCCTTCCTGTCCAGCAACTGAATTAGGAAGGCCGCCTGTATCTTTGTAGTGATTGATATGTCATGCCCTGACCATAGAGAGCTGTTTATTCTCTATGTTGGTTGGGTCGGGGTGTGATTTAGGGTGGGTTATTGTCACACCCTGACCATAGTTTGCTTTGTATGTTTCTATGTTTTGTTTGGTCATGGTGTGATATGAGTGGGCATTCTATGTTACATGTCTAATTTGTCTAGTTCTATGTTTGGCCTGATATGGTTCTCAATCAGAGGCAGGTGTTAGTCATTGTCTCTGATTGGGAACCATATTTAGGTAGCCTGTTTGGTGTTGGGTTTTGTGGGTGATTGTTCCTGTTCCTGTGTTAGTTTGCACCAGTTTAGGCTGTTTCGGTTTTCACGGTACGTTTTTGTTGTTGTATTGATTCGTGTTTCCTTTGTTCCATTAAAACATGAATCTCAATAGCCACGCCGCATTTTGTTCCGACTCTCCTTCAACCAAAGAAAACTGTTACAGTTATCTAGGGGAATTGTATATCTATGTTGGCCTGATGTGGTTCCCAATCAGAGGCAGCTGTTTATCGTTGTCTCTGATTGGGATCATATTTAGGTAGCCATTTTCCCATTGTGCTTTGCGGGATCTTGTCTATGTATAGTTGCCTGAGAGCATTATTATAGTTTAGTTTGTTCGCGTTTTTGTTCTTTGAAGTTTTCTATTCCATAATAAAGGATGGAAACATACCACACTGCATCTTGGTCTACTCCTTCCGACGGACGTGACATGAAACACCATCCAGAGTGTAATTAATAACTTCACCATGCTCAGAGGAATATTCAATGCTTTTTAAAATATTTTTAGATGGGTAAAAATACCAGAAAATATCTGCTGTTCTGGAAATCTCCCTTGTCTTTGTGGTTGAATCTGTGTTTGACTGAGGGACCTTACGGCAGACTGACTCACCTAATGATGACACAGGGCAGGCTTCCCCAACTGGTGGCCTGCGGGCCGAAAACATTTTTTTATTTTAGTTTTTATTGCTGGACATAATCGACTATAAAAACACAAGGAAATAAACACAGAGTGATTTTAATTTTGGGGAATCTGTTTCCCCACGCATAATATAGAGACATACAGAGCCTTCAGAAAGTAAAACCTGACATTTTCCACATTTTCTTGTGTTACAGCCTGAATTTTAAATTAATTAAATAGAGATTTTTGTGTCACTGGCCTACACACAATACCCCATAATGTCAAATTGGAAGCATGTTTTATATATTTATATACACAAATAAAATAAAAAGCTGAAATACGTATTCAACCCCTTTGTCATGGCAAGCCTAAATTCAGTTCAGGAGTAGAAATGTGCTTAACAAGTGACATAATTTCTTTGGACTCACTCTGTGTGCAATAATAATATTTAACATGATTTTTGATTGACTACCTCATCTCTGTATCCCGCAAATACAATTATCTGTGCCACTGGAAATGTTATTTAGTAGCCTACTGTAGCATATATATATAATGTTGCTTCATTGGTCTGAGCAACAGTTTGAATCAAGACCAGATTGATCCCAGTTTGTCAGTCAGAGTAAGCACTCACCTCAGTCATTTGTGTTGTAAAAAATGATTTAGCTAATGTCCTCTCATGTAAATGTTGTAGAATTGCATGAAATGCGTTTTTCAAAGGCATATTTTCTTCGGACACTAAAACTAAAAATCCCCATATGTGAAAATCCTAACAATACCTGTTTTCTACTGTAGCCTGTGCCACATTGCAAACGTTATTATTGTTGTATAACGTTTTTTTTCTTTCTCTTTAACAGTAAATTGACCACGCATCGAATTGAATCTTCGTGCACGGATTTGTTAACAGAAAATGAGGGTGTGCGGGAGGGTGGGGGGACTATGATTTCTCAATCCGAAACTGGCTGGACTATACTTTAATATATGCGCGGATAAGCGTCTATGCGTCCCTGCAAAGTCAAGCCCACATGCTCATTAGTCAGCATCACTTTTTTCATGACTTTGTCAAATAGAAGATATATATATATATATATATATATATATATATATATATATACATATATATATATATATATATATATATATATATATATATATTGTAATGAAACAGGCAAGGAGCAGGTCTCGAACCCTCGACCTTCTAGCCCGAGGTCCGGCGCGCTAACGACTGTGCCGCAAAAGCAATGCTCGTGCGAAAGTCGATTCCCGCGCTTATAAACCCAGGGTCGTGACAATATATATATATATATATATACCTCTGGGGGGGGCATATCGGGTTTTCTCCGACCATGGGTAGGCTATGGGTGTAATATATATATATTTAACCCTGGGTCGTTAACCCAGGGTCGTTACGAAATATATATATATATATATATATTTCGTAACGACCCTGGGTTAACGACCCAGGGTTAAATATATATATATTACACCCATAGCCTACCCATGGTCGGAAAAACCCGACCATACATGCCCCCCCAGAGGTTAGGTTCCCTTCTTTTTTTTTGTTGCCTCACTACTCCGTCGTTGCCAAGGTTTCCGTGTACGCGCTCCAAGAGCGGAGACGCGCCGCCGCTGAGATTCAGTGTCTCTGTAGCCATGGCGGCGGATCTACACCCGGAGTGGATCTCTCGTCTCCCTTCTTCATGGAGTTACGGGGTCACTCGGGACGGACGAGTCTTCTTCATCAAGTAATAATGTATTGGATATTATTCGTGGGTGTATTTGTAATTTTAAACTCGGATACACACCAAAATGCGATACGTTTTCACCTTTTTCCCTTTCTCACCAACAGCGAAGAAGCAAAGAGTACAACCTGGTTGCATCCAGTCAGTGGAGAGGCAGTGATAACTGGCCACAGGAAAACTCCAGGTAAAAATGTTACCAAGTTTATATCCATATGCCACCAAGCAATGTTTTTTTGTTTTGTTTGTTTTGTTATTGTTTGTTTCAAACAAAATAGATCCAGAGAGAAAATGGGTTAGTTTATTTTTGTTGTTGTTGATGTATGTGAGTTTAGGTTCGTGTGCTGTGAAACGCAGCCGTTAAAACGTCCAGAAGTTGGCATCACACTGGTCATTATGTTAGCTAGCTATAGCTAGCCATCTCAGGTAAACGGAAGGTAAACTTGTCAAATATACATTTGCTTAGTTATGCCTCAACTGTTTTTTTTGTCGACACTTCCTCGGCAAAAATAATAGACAAATTATATATATATTTATATTCCCCCCTCCCTCGAGATTTGGCTAAACCTATATGTTAGAATGAGCTACAGTAGCTAGCTGTGTGATGTTACAGTTAGCCAGCAGCTGCTGCACATTATTCAACTAACGTTAGAGTATCTTTGACATTAGCTACTGATCTATACACTCGCGACCAGTTTAGAGACGTCGATTTTTTTCTCCCGAATTGACAGTTCCTAATTTTCCTAATTTTCTCTCTCTCTATATATATATACGGCTATATATATATATATATACGGCTGTTATGTGTGTTTCTCCCTATAGATTTATATATATATATATGGTATATATAAAAGGTAAACGTTTCAGGTAGGAATCGTGTTATTTCGATTCTAGAAAGATAAAAAAACAACAACAACTTTACTTTCATATCACATTCAAAAATAATTTATCAGATGCTAAGTTTGTGATACACAGTTTTTTAACCGGCTTTAATACTTCATTTGCAGCCAACAGTATTTTTCTGTGACAACACGTTTCTGGTGTTGTTCGGTGTGTTCGGATGCATGCTAAATAGCTAATTAGCAATGTCTTCCGTCTGTCTTCTATAAACACGCGTTGTAGCAACATGACGATATGACCCTTTGGGAGAACTAACACTATATAAAAAAAGTGTATTAATTTAACATTTTGTTTTTTGAAAATAATTTCTCGCTGATATGAATCGGGGATCTTAAGAAAACACCCTTGTACAGAAGACGCCTTCCTCCAATGACTCTCCTGTGTAATCTAATGGAACTGAGTGTCATGCTCAAGGGTTAGCTGCACCCCTACAAAGCATGGCATGCAGTTTGACAGCTGGCATCTTGTTAGTTCATTGGCTTACCCTCCGTGACTCCGATGATGTGTGTGTGTGTGTCCCGTCTGTTGTGCCTCTTTGTTTATCTGGTGCGGTTATGTGTGTTTCTCCCTATAGATTTACCGACTGGATGGGAGGAGGGATTTTCGTTCGAGGGGGCTCGGTGCTTCATAAAGTGAGTCAGAATTTCACATCACAGCCTCCCTCTCTTTCACATTCAGCAGGTCTTCAGTTGACGCTGCACTTGGAATTAACAACGGACACGCAGTGTATCCCCATAACCACCCAAGTGTCCGCTTTATTCTACGTTTATAAAGTAAAGGTTGCCCACACTGCAGAGCAAGTCACATTGTCACTGTCTAACAAGGTGGTGAGATGTTGGGTCTCAGTGACCTTTCTCTGAACAGGCTTTAGCCCACTTGTTAGGGCTTTGTCTCTCCCTCAGTCAGTATCCATCGTCAGCCAACCTCTCCCTCAGTTAAGTACCTTTTCCCTTCTTATCCAAGCTGGGATGAAATGTGTTTCGTTACGCTCACATTATATCAGCAAACCTCTGTTTATGCTTTGTTTGAACACATTGCTTTTCAGGTGTTGCTCCAAATGTCACCCAGAGCCAATACCTATAGTTCTGGTAAATCCCAACCTAACCTAACCTGGCCAGGCCTTGCCTTGTAAAAACAACATGTAGGGAATCAATGGCTCTTCTATCATAGCTGGGAACCTTTACTCTTTTATTTGCATGGTTTATCAGCAAAGTTAATTATTACATCGTCTTTATGAGAGCTGTGTGTGTGTGTGTGTGTGTGTGTGTGTGTGTGTGTGTGTGTGTGTGTGTGTGTGTGTGTGTGTGTGTGTCAGTCAGTGTGTCTTTGTACAAATATACTGGTGAGCTGTGGAAATGACATTTTGTCTCCTTTCAAATCAATTTGTCATTCATATGGTGCCCTGTTGGAAAGCAATGCTAAGCTTTTCACATGCCATGTTTTCCCTTCTAAGATGAACTATGAAGTGTTTATAACGACACTGGTTATGACTGAGGGTGTCATAAGTGATGTAATAGCCTAACCTTGTGCACAAAATTGCTGCAATCTAGGCTATGTCACAACACATGAGTCATGTATTGAGATTCTTAGGCAATTTATTTCTTTTACCTTTATTTAACCAGACAAGTCAGTTAAGAACAAATCCTTATTTTCAATGATGGCTTTCCTCAGATTCTTAGTGCGTGTGTGTGCGTGTGTGTGCATGTGTGTGTGCATATGTCACTGTGAGTAAGTAGGGGAATGCAGTGGATGTCTCTCTTGTCCAATAAGACATACAAACAGGATTTTCTCTTCTTTGACCTGTTGCCCTGTGTGTGTTGGACTACATTGATGGTGTGAGGACCAGGTTAACCTTGAGAGAGGTCAAAGTGATGTCTTTCGGCATCATATTTCACATAATGAATTTTTTCTCCCTTCCTTGACTTGTCTCCATCCTTTTGTTTCATGACAGTCTGTGTCTATCTTGTTCCCTTCCTCTTGCTTCATGGCGGTCAAAGCATCATATTTCACATAATGTAATGGCGTTCCTACTCCCCCCGTGGCATTCTTGATTTTTTTATTTTAATATTATTGTACTTTTACCCCTTTTTCTCCCCAATTTGGTGCTTTCCAATTGGTAATCAGTCTTGAGCCATTGCTGCAACTCCCCTTCTGACTCGGGAGAGGTGAAGGTCAAGAGCCACGACCCTGCCAAGCTGCACTGATTAACCCGGAAGCCAGCGGCACCAATGTGTCGGAGGAAACACCTTCCAGCTGGTGACCAAAGTCAGCTTGAAGATGCCCAGCATCTCCGTCACAAGGAGTCGCTAGAGTGCGATGGGACAAGGAAATACCAGCCAAACCCAGATAACGCTGGGCCTCATGGGTCTCCCGGTCACGGCCAGCTGTGACACAGCCTGGGTTCAAACCCGGGTCTGTAGTGATGCTTCAAGCACTGCGATGCTATGCCTTAGATCACTGCGCCACTCAGGAGGTCCTGCTCTGTGGTGTTATGATGGTCAGAAATATGTCTACATGGTCATAAGGACAGTCATCATCTTTCACATGTAATGTTTTTTTCCCTCTTTGTCCAGTGCTCCTTTCGTTGTGCTGTGTGTGTGCGCTGTGTGTGTGCTGTGTGTGTGCGCTGTGTGTGTGCGCTGTGTGTGCGCTGTGTGTGTGCGCTGTGTGTGTGCTGTGTGTGTGCTGTGTGTGTGCTGTGTGTGTGCTGTGTGTGTGTGCTGTGTGTGTGCTGTGTGTGCGCTGTTTGTGTGTGTGTGTGTGTGTGTGCTGTGTGTGTGTGCTGTGTGTGCTGTGTGTGTGCGCTGTGTGTGCGCTGTGTGTGCGCTGTGTGTGTGTGCTGTGTGTGTGTGCTGTGTGTGTGTGCTGTGTGTGTGCTGTGTGTGTGTGCGCTGTGTGTGTGTGTGTGCTGTGCTGTGTGTTTGTGCTGTGTGTGTGTGCTGTGTGTGCGCTGTGTGTGTGTGCTGTGTGTGTGTGTGCTGTGTGTGTGTGCGCTGTGTGTGTGTGTGCTGTGTGTGTGTGCGCTGTGTGTGTGTGCTGTGTGTGTGTGCGCTGTGTGTGTGTGTGCTGTGTGTGCGCTGTGTGTATGTGCTGTGTGTGTGTGCGCTGTGTGTGTGTGTGCGCTGTGTGTGCTGTGTGTGTGTGCTGTGTGTGTGTGCTGTGTGTGTGTGCTGTGTGTGTGTGTACTGTGTGTGTGTGTGTGCGTGTGTGTGTGTATTTTTACTTCCCTTTCCTCCTGCTCCAGTCTCATACAGAATCAGAGATCATCATTGTAGACTGCACCGATTCATTGTACCGAGTTTGTTACAAAGGAGACAGTATTCACTATTGTCTCACTGTCTTTCTAAGGGAGATGTCTTGGAGATAGACGACTGAGCTTATTTGGGTCACTCCCTACTTGTGTGAGCTATGGATGGCAGTACCCTAACACTACTACTACTCTAATCAACCTTCCAGAATACATGAATGCTTCTAGATAAGAGATTGAAAAAGGAGAACCAGGGGAAAAAAGAGGAATGGAATCTTGTTTTCTCACATCCAATACTTCAGCCGTTCTCTCCTGTCTTGTATTTCCTCATGAATTACACACAATGCAAATGGAAGGCTGCCAGAAGAGGAGGCAGCGTTAGAACAGAGGCAGTTATTTGATATTTCCAGCATAGACTACTAGGCTAACCAACTAGTGTAAAACAGATGGATATGTGTTTCATTAATTGAAGGCTGTTTGTGGCAACACTCCTAACATGGCTACTTATGTGGTGAGATTGTAGTCTTCTTTAGTAGATATATATTGTTTACGTACACAGAAAATACAGGGCGAATGGTGGCTCTCCAGTGGATAGCTGCTGTCCTTACAAGCTCCTGACCAATTCTGCTATTTAATGTGTTTCAAAATTGATTGGGAAGGGGTGGTGCAGTGGTCTAAAGCACTGTATCTCAGTGCTAGCTGGACCTCCTGTTGCCCCATGGACCTCCTGGTTGCTGCCAGCTGCAACAGAGCCTGGGCTTGAACCCAGAGTCTCTGGTGGCACAGCTATCACTGTGATGCAGTGGCCTAGATCATTGCAGTGCCCTAGACCACTGCTCCACCAGAGAACCTGGGCTCAAGCCCAGGCTCTGTTGCAGCTGGCCGCAACCGGGAGGTCCATGGGGCGATGCACAATTGGCCTAGCGTCGTCCGGGTTAGGGAGGGTTTGGCCGGTAGGGATATTCTTGTCTCATCGTGCACTAGCGACTCCTGTGGCGTGCCGGGCGCAGTGCACGCTGACCAGGTCGCTAGGTGTTCAGTGTTTCCTCCGACACATTGGTGCAGCTGGCTTCCGGGTTGGATGTGCGCTGTGTTAAGAAGCAGTGCGGTTGGGTTGTGTTTCGGAGGACGCATGGCTCTCGACCTTTGTCTCTCCCGAGCCCGTATGGGAGTTGTAGTGATGAGACAAGACCGTAACTACTAACAATTGGATACCACGAAATTGGGGAGAAAAAGGAAAAAAATAAATGAATAGAAAATTAAATCAAATTTCCGTCATCATTGCCTTTGACTGAAAACAGCTTCTGGACATCAGTATAGCGATCACTAATCTCGATTTGGATGAAGATTTTTTTTACTTCAATGAGTCGGCAGCTGTGGATGTTCTGCTCATTTCCGGACCAGGCCCTAATCCCTGGGACTCGATAGAGGAAGAGACCTTGCAAACGAGTGGGCTCCCTGATGAGACTACTTCGTTGAGTTAATAAACTGCCTCTACTCTCCGTTCTATTGGAGAATGTACAATCACTGGAGAATAAACTAGACAAGCTCCTTTTGAGACTATCTTATCAACTGGACCTAAAGAACTGTAATATAGTTGTGGTTGACAAATACATAAAATAATATACAGGACCAGTCAAAAGTTGGGACATACCTACTCATTCAAAGGTTTTTCTTACATTTCTTACTACTTTCTACATTTTATAATAATAGGGAATACATCAAAACCATGAAATAACAAATATGAAATCGTATAGTAACCAAAAACACCAAAGAGTTTAAAATAAATCAAAATATATTTTTTATATTTGAAATTCTTCAAAGTAGTCACATGTCACGTTCTGACCCGAGTTCCTTTATTTTGTCTTTGTGTTAGTTGGTCAGGGCGTGAGTTGGGGTGGGCAGTCTATGTTAGTTTTTCTAGGTTGTGTTTGTGTTTGGCTGGGTGTGGTTCTCAATCAGAGGCAGGTGTCGTTCGTTGTCTCTGATTGAGAATCATACTTAGGTAGCCTTTTCCCACCTGTGTTTTGTGGGTGAATATTTTCCATTTCAGTGTTTGCACCATTCGGGACTGTTTCGGTTTTCATTTTGATTCTCTTGTTCTTTTTGTATTTTGTATTAATTTCTCATTAAAATACATTATGGATACGTACCACGCTGCGCACTGGTCCGATCTCTCCTACTCCTCCTCAGAAGAGGAAGAGGAATATCGTTACACCACCATTTGCCTTGATGACAGCTTTGCACACTCTTGGCATTCTTTCAACCAGCTTCACCTGGAATACTTTTCCAACAGTCTTGAAGGAGTTACCACATATGCTGAGCACTTGTTGGCTGCTTTTCCTTCACTCTGAGGTCCAACTCATCCTAAACCATCTCAATTGGGTTGAGGTTGGGTGATTGTGGAGGCCAGGTCATCTGATGCAGCACTCCATCACTCTCCTTCTTGGTGAAATAGCCCTTACACAGCCTGGAGGTGTGTTGGGTCATTGTCCTGTTGAAAAACAAATGACAGCCCCACTAAGCGCAAACCAGATGGGATGGCATATCGCTGCAGAATGCTGTGGTAGCCATGCTGGTTAAGTGTGCCTTGAATTCTAAATAAATCACAGACAGTGTCACCAGCAAAGCACCCCCACAGTCTATACCTGTAGTTAACAAAGCATTTGACAAATAAATTAGATTTGAATGAATACTTGTCCTTTATATAACGTGTTTATAAACAAGACCAAATGTAAATAATGGAAGTACGCCAGACAGGAAGTCTTCAGGCTATTACACATTGACTGAGAGAAAAGTATGTTGAGGGAAGAGAAAACGAGCAAGAGGAAAGTAGCCCAAACTGAACGCATCTAACCTAGGGCTGATTTAATTCACCAAGGGCTGATCTAATTCACCTAGGGCTGATCTAATTCACCCAGGGCTGATCTAATTCACCCAGGGCTGATCTAATTCACCTAGGGCTGATCTAATTCACCTAGGGCTGATCTAATTCACCTAGGGCTGATCTAATTCACCTAGGGCTGATCTAATTCAAACAGGGCTGATCTAATTCACCTAGGGCTGATCTAATTCACCTAGGGCTGATCTAATTCACCCAGGGCTGATCTAATTCACCTAGGGCTGATCTAATTCACCTAGGGCTGATCTAATTCAAACAGGGCTGATCTAATTCACCTAGGGCTGATCTAATTCACCTAGGGCTGATCTAATTCACCTAGGGCTGATCCTAATTCACCTAGGGCTGATCTGATATAATTCACACCTAGGGCTGATCTAATTCACCTGATCTAATTCACCTAGGGCTGATCTAATTCACCTAGGGCTGATCTAATTCACCTATCTAATTCACCTAGGGCTGATCTAATTCACCTAGGGCTGATCTAATTCACCTAGGGCTGATCTAATTCACCTAGGGCTGATCTAATTCACCTCTAATTCAAACAGGGCTGATCTAATCTAATTCACCCAGGGCTGATCTAATTCACCCAGGGCTGATCTAAATCTAATTCACCTAGGGCTGATCTAATTCACCTATCTAATTCACCCAGGGCTGATCTAAATGATCTAATTCCCTAGGGCTGATCTAATTCACCTAGGGCTGATCTAATTCACCTAGGGCTGATCTAATTCACCTAGGGCTGATTTAATTCACCCAGGGCTGATCTAATTCACCTAGGGCTGATATAATTCACCCAGGGCTGATCTAAATCACCTAGGGCTGATCTAATTCACCTAGGGCTGATCTAATTCACCTAGGGCTGATCTAATTCACCCAGGGCTGATCTAAATCACCTAGGGCTGATCTAATTCACCTAGGGCTGATCTAATTCACCCAGGGCTGATCTAATTCACCCAGGGCTGATCTAATTCACCCAGGGCTGATCTAATTCACCTAGGGCTGATCTAATTCACCTAGGGCTGATCTAAACCTCTGATCTAATTCACCTAGGGCTGATCTAATTCAAGGGCTGATCTAATTCACCTGATGATCTAATTCACCTAGGGCTGATCTAATTCACCTAGGGCTGATCTAATTCACCCAGGGCTGATCTAATTCACATCTAAATCACATAGGGCTGATCTAATTCACATCTAAATCACCCAGGGCTGATCTAATTCACATCTAAATCACCTTTTGGCTGATCTATTTCACATCTAAATCACCTAGGGGCGGATCAAATTCACACCTAAATCACCTAGGGCTGATCTAATTCACACCTAAATCACCTAGGGCTGATCTAATTCACATCTAAATCAACCAGGGCTGATCTAATTCACACCTAAATCACCTAGGGCTGATCTAATTCACATCTAAATCAACCAGGGCTGATCTAATTCACATCTAAATCAACCAGGGCTGATCTAATTCACATCTAAATCAACCAGGGCTGATCTAATTCACAAAAATGACACGTGTAATATCGCAAGAGATCCATGTCGCATGAGATCCATATCATGAGATCCATATCGCATGAGATCCATATCGCATGAGATCCATATCGCATGAGATCCATATCGCATGAGATCCATATCGCATGAGATCCATATCGCATGAGATCCATATCACATGCAATATTGAAGTGCCGTTTTTATAGTTCATTCCGTTTGTCGTCTTTCCCGCTCTCCTCTTGCATCTGCTTCCCCCACACACCAAGCCCCGCCCCCCACCCCTCCAGCAAGGCAGTTCTTCCTCCTCGCTGTTAGATTCACTACGTTTAGAGATCTCTGTTACTACTGGTACACTTGCTGTAATGAGAGGAGGTGCTGTATGGCTCGGCTGTAACTGTCAGGTCACAGTTTGTGCTGACTTAGCGTTCTCTTCTTTGTTTGTGTGTGTGTGTGTGTGTGTGTGTGCACAGCCGGTTGGACGGACGGTGGGTGAGATTGTGTGGAGTCTCTTTTGTGTGAGTGTGTTTTGATAAAGGGGAGGGCACTGCCCGGGAGGAGGGAGGTAGATTTGATTAGGTTATACTTTTGTGGGGCTCTGAATGAGTGAAGGTCACTGTAGATGTTAATCGAATCACTTTTGTCTGTCTGTAGCGGGTGGAGTTTATATATATGTGTGTGTGTGTGTGTGTAATAGTGCCAACGACTAGTTTCTGCCTAATTTGCGGGTGGCAGAGTGCCAACACGGCCCAAAACCCTTTTTAGTTTAGAGAGAGAGAGAGAGAGAGAGAGAGAGAGAGAGAGAGAGCAAGAGGGAGGCCTAGTCAACTGCTGCCAGTTGAATGAGGTCATGAATGAGGGTCTGTAAATGAGTGAACTAGAAACATGTTGATTTGGTAGCCTACATGTAGAAATGTCATTCACGTACATATTGTATTACTACTTTACTACTGTATTGTTGGTGATGAGTTTGTAGAAAGAATGGTCTTTCTAATCAATTGATGTCATTCTCCGTTTATGGGAGGCACTGTGCTTATCCATGTGCTGTTTCCTTCAGCCAATCAAGAGGACAGGTGCACTGAACTGACCATATCAAAGGACATTCTCCGTTTATGGGAGGCACTGTGCTTATCCATGTGCTGTTTCCTTCAGCCAATCAAGAGGACAGGTGCACTGAACTGACCATATCAAAGGACATTCTCCGTTTATGGGAGGGACTGTGCTTATCC
>NC_088233.1:7329743-7332243 GCF_036934945.1 Oncorhynchus masou masou
GAGGCTTCAGTGTGTTAGTAGAACAAGTTTGTGAACTCAGCCCCAGGACCAGCTGGATGAGTGGACTGAGGCTTCAGTGTGTTAGTAGAACAGGTTTGTGAACTCAGGACCAGCTGGATGAGGGGACTGAGGCTTCAGTGTGTTAGTAGAACAGGTTTGTGAAATCAGGACCAGCTGGATGAGGGGACTGAGGCTTCAGTGTGTTAGTATAACAGGTTTGTGAACTCAGGACCAGCTGGATGAGGGGACTCCTTTATTTGCCCAGCTCTTGGCATTGCAGGGCTTGGTAATGATATGAGAGGGGTCACTGTATTTTAGATGTTTCCAAAACTGAATTGCTCTTTTTTTAGTTTTTATTATTAGTGGATATTGGCCTAATTCTGCCCTGCATGCATCGTTTGTAGTTTTCCTCTGGACATGTAGGAGAATCTTACAGAACTCTGCATGCAGGGTTTCAATGGGGTGTTTGTCCCATTTGATGAAATCTTGTTTTGCAAGTGGACCCCACACCTCGCTGCCATAAAGTGCAATTGGTTCAATGACTCTGTCACGTAGAGTAGGCCAGAAGGCTAAACTGGATAACCTAACCTCTATCAAAATAAAAAGATGGCGGAACCGCAAAAGTTCTTCTGTGCAAAGGTGTTTATTTACAAGTGATTCCGGAACAAAAAACAACAGCACTGCCATCAACGTCTACCTTATGGGACAACTTAAAAACAATGCTGCCCCATCCACAGCTCAATCCAAACTGCCTCTTCATGACTGAAAGAGAGGCTCCTTTTGTAGGGCTAGCCCCTCCCCTCAGAACAATTAACCCTAATTAATTAATCAATTAACAATACAAACCTACATTTTCCATGAACTAAACATACTAAAGGATATACATTGCAACACGGTTTTAAACAATATCACAACATAACATTTACAACATTACATCACTACTGACAATATCTTTCAATATGCCCATATGCATTAATGAGCCATTTGGGACAGGCACTATAAAGCCAACCCAATTCCCTTAGCTCGGGTCCTTTTCCAGCATACCCGGAAGCTACAGAGATGGAGAGAGAGGAACAGAACAAACAAACAATGCGCTCATCCACAACATTGATAAGTATAATAATTATTGTATCTCTCAAATATGAACATTGACAAGTGTGAAATGCATGCACCAAGACAGAAGTTAATTTGTGTGTCGACCCACATTGTTAACTTATCTTATAATGGCGCAGGGAGGAGTGATGAATATGTGTGTGCATTAAAGAACCAAATGCTGCCCGCGGCCAGTGACGGACTTCTACGTCACAGACTCATTCAATTAGTTTTAGCCAAATTTTAATAGGTATTTCAATTTGAATTTGCATTTTAATGGAGTAGAATGCCCTGCGTGCTTTCTCTCTCAGTTCATTCACTGCCTCATTAAGGTGTCCAGTTGATCTTATTTTTAAACCTAAGTAATTGTAGTGTGTGCAGTACTCTATATATTTTGTACCAATTCACTGAGATCTGGATCTTCTCTGGAAAATCATTATTTTAGTCTTTTTGGGGTTTACTGCCAGGGTCCAGGTCTGGCAGTACTGCTCTAGCAGGTCCAGGCTCTGCTGTAGGCCATGTGCTGTGGGTGACAGGCATAGGTCATCTGCGAAGAGTAGGCATTTAACTTCTGAATTCTGGAGACTAACACCAGGGGCTGAGGATTTTTCTAGAATAGTGGCCAATTCGTTAATGTAAATATTGAAGAGTGCAGGGCTCAGATTGCAACCCTGGCGAAGGCCCCGCCCCTTGTTAAAGAATTCTGTTCTTTTCTTACCAATTTTAATGCTGCACGTATTGCCAGTATACATTGATATAATTATGTCATATGTTTGACCCCCTACACCACTTTCAATAACTTTGTAGAACAGTCCTGTCTGCCAAATAGAATCAAATGCTTTTTGGAAGTCGATAAAGCAAGCGTATATTTTGGTACTATTTTGGTGGACATGTTTATCTGTCAGGGTGTGTAGGGTGTAAATGTTTGTGGTGCGATGTTTTGGTATAAATCCAAGTTGGCTTTTACTCATTGTGCTTATCAAGGAAGTTTTGAAATCTTACATTGATAATACTACAGAAAACCTTCCCCAGGTTACTGTTTACACAAATGCCTCTGGAATTGTTAGGGTCAAATTTGTCTCCGTTCTTAAAGATTGGGGCTATGAGTCCTTGATTCCAGATGTCAGGTAATAACCTACACTCAGGATCAAATTAAACAGTTTTAATATAGCCAATTGAAATTTTGCACTAGTGAGTTTGAGCATCTCATTTAGGATGCCATCAGGTCTGCATGCCTTTTTATATTTGAGAGCCTGAAGTTTCTTATAGAGCTCCTGGTCAGGAATTTGGGAGTCCAGTGGATTTTGATTGTCCTTTTATAGCTTTTTCTAATCCATTCAACTTCTCATGAATTTGGCATTGTTCTGCATTTGTGTCAATTTGAACGGTGTTGTAGAGTGTTTTAAAA